>NC_083593.1:3658270-3745770 GCF_027579695.1 Neoarius graeffei
TGATCAACAACCTTGAAAGAAGGTGTTTTTGGTTTGAGCAAATTATTAAAGATGGGAGTTCTGGGTAAAATTGATCAATAACTAGTTGAGAACAGGACCTCTGTTGAGAACTCATTTGAGAGAATTAGAAACTGCTTGAAAGAAAAAGGACTTTTAGTTAAACTCACTGGAGAACAGGATTTCTGCTGAGCACAGTTTGACAAGAAGGGGCTTCTGGGTAAAACTGGTGAAGATGACGTGATTTCTGGAAGACCTTCAGGTTAACGCTGGTTCAAAGGACAAGAGTTTTGGTTAAAATCAGTTTTTGAAGGTCATTCATATGATTCTCACTTGATACTCTCTCTCTCTCTCTCTCTCTCTCTCTCTGACATCACCATGTAAACAAATTCATAACTCATCTCTTTAAACTCCTAAAACTCATCACATGTTTATATCTGTCTCCTTCCCCAGGCGTACATCGTCCCGTCCAGCAGCGCTGTCAGCTCTCATCTGTGTCCATCACATGCATTTCATTAACAATGACTGGACCTTGACAAGCAGAACATAAAGAAAGAAGTGCCGAGAGGAAGGAAAGAGTGACATGTGAGCAGAGGATGGAGACAGGGTAATAAAAGGATGGGGGAGATCTAGAGAAGAGAAGAAGGGAGACAGAAACAGAGAAAGGAAAGATGTAAAAAGTACAATTTTGAAGCAAATTGAGAGAGAGAGAGAGAGAGAGAGAGAGAGAGAGAGAGTATGAGGAAGGATTGGAAAAACGAAAAGATAGATGATCATATGTGAGGGGAAATAGTAATAGGAAGGGATAGAAAAAAGGGGAGAGAGAGAGAGAGAGAGAGAGAGGGAGGGAATGAGGGAGTGAGTGTGTTTAGTCTGAGTGTTCATCAGTGCTGCAGGATCTTACAGCAGCGCAGCGTCTCTGCAGCAGGAGGACACACAGCCAAAAAAAGAGAAGAAGAAGAATCAGATATCTCAGTGAGAGCGCGCGGTGCACTCTGTGTGTGTGTGTGTGTGTGTGGTGTGTGACCTCCACCTTTTAATTTCATCCGCTCTATAATTCATCACCTGTTTCATCAGAGAGCAACTTCTCCTGCTCCAACTTTCCAACATGCTGATGCAAGCAAGGACAAGCAGCTTGAGGACGGATTGAGAGAGAGAGAGAGAGAGAGAGAGAGAGAGAGAGAGTGTGTGTGTGTGTGTGTGTGTGTAGGAGCTTAGAGTGCGTTTGGACATCACTGTTGCATCCGCATGGACTTTATGAAAGACTCAAATTGGTCAAAATAATTGATTTTTTATTATTTATTTAAAAAAAAAAAAAAAAATATATATATATATATATATATATATATATATATATATATATATATTATTGTTTAATGCACCGTGGGATGAAAACCTGCAGCCTGGTATCACTTCTATCAGGGGGATATTTCTGCAGCTTTTAGCTCCCACTCATCTGTGACGCCTCACTCACTCGCTCTCTCTCTCACACACACACACACACACACACACACACACACACACACACACACACTCTCTCTCTCTCTCCCTCTCTCCTTGCCTCCTTCCTCACCATGGCCGGATGTACCAGCCGCTGCAGACAGGGGGTTGTGAAGCTCTTCCAGTCCTTCCACAGACTCGTCTCAGGGACACTGGCGAAAGGTAAGAACTTAAGAAACTTGAAATGTTTTTTGTTTGTTTTTACTTAATTTTTGCATCTCATCTGCAGAGAAAACAGAAATCAAAAGGAAGGATGCATTGATTTTTAGAGGAAGTGTTTTTGTGCAGTGGATTGACAGGAACATTTTCCCATACTTTGCTTACTTCCTGTTTATTTTCTGAGTTTACAAGATTTACTCATGACATCTCATATCAGATGTCTCATATAAGTTCTTCCAGTGAGGAATAAAACCCTCAGTGTGTCGTGTTGTCCTAGTAAAATAATCAACAACAGTGAGGTGTGATGATGCGGAGTTCCTGTTATCACTCCGACTGTGATGATTTTCCTGAAATTTATTCCTCTGGTACCACAACAATTTGCATAGATTGCCAATTTTTTATTTATTGTTAACGAATAACAAATCATAGTTTTTATCTATTTACAGTTACAGCTGAGAAACAAGTTATTTCCTGTCCTCACTTACATTATAGAAGCTATAAACAGTCCATCCCATTCCACCGGTCTCTCTTTGTTCTCTCTCTTGAAGTTAATAAGACAAATAAATAAATAAACCGCAAAGTATAAACGCCTTTGTCCTGAAGATGAGGAAAACCTAAAGTCTTACTTACAGCTTTAACTCTAATTGTTAAAAAAATGTTTTTTTAACTTAAATTAAAAAAAAGCGCTGATACTGGAGACTCCTTCCATGCATGCTAAATAAACACCTTGTTATGCAACACAAAGCTTCACCGTATGAACAATCGTGCACATTTTTAAGTAAGTTGTTGCTATAGAAACTCTAACATATTAGAATGAGCAAGATGACAAGACACACCCACTTCACTGCATGACACACCCTTTTCAGTACATGACACACCTCCTGAGCTAACGTATGTGAACAGCCAGAGGTACTGGAAGAAGTTCCTAACCCTAATCCAACCCCAAACTCCAACCTTAACATGAGGTCTCGATAGCGGCTCTGTGAAGTGGGCGTGTCATGGAAAATTAATCAGCATCTTCTAAACCAATCAGAATCCAGAATTCAGCAGCACTGGGGGGGAAATATATTACCTGTATATCTGTGTGTGTGTGTGTGTGTGTGTGTGTGTGTGTGTGTGTGTGTGTGTGTGTGTTGATATATCTGTGCTGCAGCAGAACTGAATAATGCATTAGGTCGTTGCTCAGCATGTAGAAGTTTCTCACACTTTCACTGACAGACCAGAGTGTGTTTCTGGCGGCAACCAGAAAAGCTCATCATCACAGTCCCAAAGGCACAGCGAGAGCAGAGCTGGTCTTCATGAAACATCATCTGCAGACAGTCAGTGAGAAACGGGTTGGTGTTTGTTTTTCTCTTTAAAGAAAAGTACCGAACCTGGAGCACATTCATTACTCAGCTTCTATATGGTAAATGAGAGGCATTACACACTCGGCTGAAGGAGAAATAAGATCAGCACTAACTTTATCAACCAACCCTTTATCATGAAATCTTTCTCCAAATAACCCACACAACACAAATAAATCAAGACCTTCTGACCAACCAGAAGCCAGAATTCAACAAGACTGTGCTGTGAGACACTTGTGTGTTCAGGATCATCTCAGTGAAGCATGGTGGCGGTAGGATCTCAGACAGTGTAATTCTTCAGCTCTTGGTTGCTTCACTGACTTCCCTTCTTCTGTATTTATATAAATATATAACATACTGTATGAAGATGAATACAGGGAGAAACTGCTGAGTAGGACACAAAGGTTCGGACATTCAGAAGAAAAAGGTCTTCATGAGCTGTGTAAGCAAAAATATAGCTGAAACGTCAAGGTGAAAGAAGGTCCTTGCTTTCATCCAAAAGTCCTGTTTCTCAGGAATCATCACGTACAGTATTGTGTTACCAAAAAATACAAATTCAAAATGCACATAAATTGAAGTGCTCTGGCTTCTAAATAAGTCATGCTCATGAGAGTACTGATGCTCGCTTACTATCCAATTCATAAACCAGTGACTTAAAAAGTTCAAATCCTCCAGAACATTCCAGGGACTTCTCACAATGCAATAAACGAGCTCCTCATCAGGATAATAATAACTTTACTTTACGCTACTGTGATACGATGTAATTACTGACACGCTAATTAATCAACCTGACAATTAGGCGAACTAAAATCACAGGGTGAATAATTATCACTTACGTATGATTTAAGCATAACCACAGAACATACAATATTTATGTACATGTTTAATGAAATAGCATTAACGACATCCCTTTTTTTTTAGCATCGCTGGTTGTTGCCATGGCAACACGATGTCAGGAAAATGATGAAGAAAACGAGCTCATTTACACACTCGCACCTTTAAAACCCTGTGGAGCAAGTGTTATGTTTTAGCATAAACAACCACATCAGCTTGTTTCAACTCTTTCATTAAACGTGATGCCATTTTATTATTCACTGATTCATCACAAAGTATTGATTAATATTCTAAAACAGCAGCTTTGACAATAGTGCAGGTTTATACCAATTCGCTAACCTTATTATTGCATTATTGTTGTTTCTATAGTAACCGTAACTTGTATAATGTGCCACATTGATATGGTGATGTTTTCTGTAAATGGAACTTTTCTGGAAGGAGTCGCTGGTGTCGGCGCTTTGTAATGTATTTGTAGCTTATTCACATTGAGATAGAGAAAAAAAGAGACGCTGGCGAGAGAACGAGTTTTTCTAATGTCACTAATAAACATAACTAGCTTGTTTCATGAGCATTAAATGTAGCTATAAATGGATAAAAAGTTTGTTCATTAAAAATATTTGATATCTTTGGTAAATTGCTGTGGTGTAAAAGGAATAAAGCACTTCAGGATGTGCTGTTATAGAAAAATAATCTGCTTTGGGGTGATAAAATTCACTCTGCTTCATTACACCATACACCCGTTGATTATTTTCTTTACTGTTTTATTCCTGACACTGATTTCTTATCAGCAAACCAATGAAGCGCCAATGTGGTGCTCATACTTCTCAATATGGCACAAATTAAGCTAGCATTCGATGTTAAGTGTAACAGCATCTGGTTTGTAAGTTTCCATCACATCTGAGGAAAATTTCCTGATTTCCTGATCTCGCTGTCTGTTTTTAGCTATCAAAATGATCAGTTCAGTCAGTAGCTAGTTAACATTTGATGTCTGAATTTCCTTGTTGCCTAGCAACACAGTTCTCACAGCTTGTCTCTCACGTGTCATGTGTTCACCGTCCCGTGTTGAAATACCGATTTGCCGGCTGTGTGGGTGGAAATTGGCAGACGGATGGAGAGAAATCACAAGAATCCTCAGGGAATAAAAGCAAAAAATCCAACCCTGACCCCCCCTTTTCTCTTCATCCATCTCAAGCTACAGCAGCTCTATGTTTTCTCACTGGTGGTTTTTCTGCTTGGTGATGAAGAGCATAGTTGGTGCCAAATCGGTTTCAGCGATTGGTTATGTAAACGTAACAAGCAAAGACACCACGCTCACACCAACTCAGTGCTCTCAAACCTTCTCCCTCACTTCATCTCTCCATTTTACCCCGGCAGGGAAAAGTGTGTGACATGGAGAACTATGTGATGATGATGATGATGATGATGATGATGATGATGATGATGATGCATTAATATAAGGAACACATTTGTATCTCTTGAAACCTACAGACCAAAAATCCTCAGAATGATCAAAGTATATGATTTTATTGTTTGTAAGGAAAATTTCCTTTATTTTTTTCCAGAACCTGTAGGGATTTCATTCATTCATTTATGAAGTAAAGTAAAGGTGATGGTTATGCAGAGGTGAAACATAACCCTAAAAATTCAAAAATTAATCATAAAATTACAAATGATAACATTCTCTTCTAATATTTATCTAAGAATCTTGAACTTCAAAAAAGTGGTGTTTTCCTGGTCTGATTTTTATCTGATATTTATGACGTTTTCTGTAAGGAGATGTTTATGTAACGTTTATGGAAGGAGTCTTCAGTATCAGCACTTTGTAACAGCCAGAAGTAAAGCTGGAACTTTACGTTCTCCGAGACAGGAACGTGGTTTCTTGTTTCTCGGTGTAAACAGAGACACCGGTGATTGTTGGCAGTTGCTATAAAGGAAGTGAGAACCAGAACTAACTTTCGGAAGTTTCGTCGAGGTTCCACAATGTTAAACGTAACTATGAATGGAAAAAGTGTCTGATTAATTTACCTGTGTTTTAGCATCACAGTGAAAACATGAACTAAGACAGAAGGAAAGTGGCTCTGGGGGCTCACGGGAGCTGTACTGTGTGGGGTGTGATTTAAAATGTGCTGTTATTTGGCTTGTTCTTGTTTAGAACACGTGCACAGGTTGCTGTGGTAACCGTGGACAGCCCATCATTAACAACGATACTTTAATAGGTTTCTTTAACGGGGTGATAATGAGAGAGAGAGAGAGAGAGAGAGAGAGAGAGAGAGAGAGAGAGGTTAATTTATTCCTGTTGTGGGTGAGACAGTTGAGGGAAGAGCAAACACATTCTCTCTCTCCCTCCAGCAGACAGGGCCACTCACACCCACTGAAACAAACTTGGGTGCATTTCATTCAGTGTCACCTGAACACCACAGAGAGAGAGAGAGAGAGAGAGAGAGACCTGTCGTCTGAGTACCTCCAGCTGGATTGTGACGCTGATTAGGATTCCTTGCTTTTCCTGTGTGTGTGTGTGTGTACACTAATTTTAGATCAGATTGTAGCTGACAGTGCGTGTGTGTGTGTACTCTAATTTTAGATCAGATTGTAGCTGACAGTGTGTGTGTGTGTGTGTGTGTGTGTGTGTGTGTTCCCTCATGTAATTTTTAAAGCACTCCTCCCTCTTTATGTTATCCTCTTCCTCATCCAGGTTATTTTTATCTTCTGCATCTTCTCTCTCTCTCTCTCCTCCTGCTCTTCATTCATCTTTCTCTCCATTTCCCTTTCATTAATTTACATGAAATACATAATACAAATCACAATACAATAAAAAGTAAACAAAAAATAATGGTTTTTTTTCTGATAAAAAAATAACAGTAATAGTAACAAATATAGTCATTATAAAAACACTAGTGATTATTATAGCAAAAATAAAATTAATAATCCATCCATCCATCCATTATCTGTAGCCGCTTTATCCTGTTCTACAGGGTCGCAGGCAAGCTGGAGCCTATCCCAGCTGACTACGGGCGAAAGGCGGGGTACACCCTGGACAAGTCGCCAGGTCATCACAGGGCTGACACATAGACACAGACAACCATTCACACTCACATTCACACCTACGCTCAATTTAGAGTCACCAGTTAACCTAACCTGCATGTCTTTGGACTGTGGGGGAAACCGGAGCACCCGGAGGAAACCCACGCGGATATGGGGAGAACATGCAAACTCCACACAGAAAGGCCCTCGCCGGCCACAGGGCTCGAACCCGGACCTTCTTGCTGTGAGGCGACAGCGCTAACCACTACACCACCGTGCCGCTAAAATTAATAATATTAAGAACAAAAATAACAATAATCATAAAGTGTCTCAGTCTGATGATTCTGGGTTTCTGTCTGAGATGAAGCTCAAACACAGCAGGGATGGAGGAGGAAATCCAGTGATGTTGGGAAATGCTGCCCTCTGCTGGGTGGTAAAAGAGAGCAACTGGACTTGCTTGAAGATTCTTGAAGACGTTTCACCTCTCATCCGAAATGCTTCGAGGTGAAACATCTTCAAGAATCTTCAAGCAAGTCCAGTTACTCTCTTTTACCACCCACAGTTTACTATGACCTGGATGACTGAGAATCTTCACAGACATGCCTTCTGCTGGCTGTAGTTCAGAACATCAGCACTCAGGAATGTGTGAGTCCATGTTCCAGTATGAAATCTCCTTTTGTTCAACTTTACATCAAATTCTAACCTTTAAAAAAAAAACTATGAGGACATGAAGGACATTCTAAAGATTTACTTAAAATGTAGTTTTTATTTTAATAATTTATTTTCAATTTGTAACTTGGGTAAAAGTTTTGTATTTGTATTTTCAAAGTGACCTCAGCTGTGAGTGAATATTATGAGTGAAAATAAAGAAAGAAGAATCAGAGAACATATTTATCATGTAGGATGAGTTAAGTGAAAATTTTTATTATTTTTGGATTGTTTATTTGAAAAAGGGATTCTCCTCAGAAAAGAGGATAATTTTTCGGCATCCACTCATTCAGTGTAAGCATTCCAGTGTCTGGATTCTTTTAGATTTTTTACACCTGATTATGAGACACATGTGTCCTGGCTGCGACCCACCTTAAAGGTCATAGGCAAGGGTCGGAGGTGAAATGTAGAATATCAACTTTATTGTCTAGAAGAATGACCCAAAAAGCGAATTCAATCTTCCTGGTGTCTAATTTGCACCCTAAAATTGAATAAAATGGTTAAAATATACTGTTTTGCCCAATTTCTGAAGGTTTGTTTATATCTCACTTATGCGCACTTTTACCGCCGGAGGACCGTCATCGTGACGTCATTCAAGCCAAACACACCGGGAGCAGCTCTGTGTTTACTTGCGAACCGAGCACACATGTATGAACTTTGATCGTGAAAGATTGTGTAAAATGTCTGAAAGCGAGAGCGATTTTGAAGTAGGAACTCTCCAAATTGAATATTGAGAGGTGAAACCATATATGTATGAACCTATGGCCGTTGCGACGCAATCGGTGAATATGACTCACTGGTTTGAACGTACAGCCTCGGAATGGGACAGCAACTCGGCCGACTCTGATCGCGGTGACCCCGGACCTCAACAAGACTCGTGCCCAAATGATTTATCCTGGTAGTTATGATAAATTCCTACTTTCATCATAATACTAAATAAGAGCCCTTTTGAAGAATAATTAAACCGCCCTCCCTAGTGGATATAGGTAACGATTTACTGGACAGTGCGCCGGTAGGCCACATTAGCCTGCCGTCCGTGGTATTATACTATTTATAGCCGACTCTAAGTGAGGAGATATCCCTTTGTCTCATTTCCACAATGATTGTACAGGATCCCTCAGGATTCTTGACTTGTCAACTGCAAGCAAAGGTAAAAATGTTTCCCTCCAATCTTCTCCTTTTTGCTTGAGTGTTGCTGCTCCATTTCTTCTTTGACTGCTTGATTTTGTTTCACGCGCACAGTCCACTCTCTCCGCCTCGTCTCCTTTTTCAGAAAAAGCCAACCCTCTCGCTCCACCTCCTCTCCTTTTTTGGAAAAAGCCAACCTTCTCGCCCCGCCTCTTCTCTTTCAGAAAAAGCCAATCCACTCTCTCTGCCTCTTCTCCTCAGAAAAAGGTAAAAGCTTCTTCCTGAACTGGTCCCGTTGTTACAGTTCACTGCGCAACAATAAAGCATGGGGTTTTTTTCTTTGGAAATTCCCGAACGCACGTCTGCACTCAAGCTGGACGGCAATGCAAGTAAACGGAAGTGGACTCGACTCAAGCGGTTTGTTTGTCTTGAATGACATCATGCGCCGAGTGGTCACGAAAATCACCAAACAGAAATTTGCCGCAATCCATGCTAACTTATTTTAATTATTACTTATTAACAATATTTCTTGGGACCAGAAGAAAATTACAGAGCATTTTTTAACATATAAAGTTTCCAATGTGCATAAATTGAAAACCATTGCCTATCAGGCGCGGTTTCAAGGGGTGGCAAAAGGCGGCAGTTGCTACTGTAAAAATGTCTTGCCACCCCAGTTCCCCCCCCCCATTTTAAAAAGAATTATTTATTAAAACACATTTTTGAAATTCAATTATCTATCTACAGAGATACTAAGCCCTCATCTCATCTCTACCTACCGTTATTTACGTTATTTCACACCCCACCCCCGGAATTTTGAAATGGTTTCACCCAGAGAGAGACGTTCTGTTAGCATTACTAGCAAGTCAGCCTAGCTCGGGTTTTCGCCTGTGTGCTATTCAGTTTAGTGATATACTTAATTTGTTTCTTTTAGTTTTACGGAAATCGAGGATGAACACATCTGTATAAGTTTGAAGTCTTCAGTAAAGATCCGCAATCTAAACCATTCGCTATCTGTCTATTTTTTGATACATTGCTAGGGCAGAATAGTTCCATTCATTGCTTGAGAATATACTTTCAGAAAAGATGGTTTAGATGGTTGAATCCGTTTTCCTTGATGGTACAATAGCTCAATACATATTTGACAAGATGACGGGGTGAAAGTAAGCCGGTCCGGCGTACTACTAAAAGATTTGGCCGTACCGGAAAGAAAAATATACTGTCTCTGAAAAAAAAATACACTTTCAGCATAACAACACACCTGCTAACGTCAATTTACCAAAAGCAACACGTTTTCCTCAATATACATTGCATATACAGTAACTTGTTCTGACCTGTCTCTGAATTATGTCTGAAGTGAATTCCTTCCGTGTTTCACTCGACAGACAATGTGCGAGGTAGTGCACGGAGCCCACTGCTTAACCATCTTGCGCCAACGTGCGCAGCTGGTATCCAAAGTGTTTTAGTAGACAGAATGTCCAAAATGAAAAGTTAGTTTTCAACTGTTCAGCTAAAAAAAAGAATTTTATTAAAACGATTGTGTTGTTGAAATGATGTCTGCAATTTATTTATAATCAAAAACTGATACAGTTGGATGAAAGAGTGATAGTGTGATAAAAAAGTACTATACTAGTACTACTGAGTGATAAGAAGTCCTAGTGAATGCTTGATAAGTAGACAATAATAAATAATTAGGTGTATTTTTCAGTGCGCGCGCACTATGACTCAAAATAATAGTACCGGCAAGAAATAAAAGTTACTTTCACCCCTGCAAAATGACTTGATTGTGAGTCTTTCTTGAGCATAAGTAAAAATGATTTCTACGATTTGCATAAACTGCTGCATCGACAACCTATGCCTCCCTCCTGGAACCTATGCCCCTCCTTTGCCACCCTAAGGAAAAATCTCTGGAGCCGCCACTGTTGCCTATGACCTTTAAACGACCTGAACTCTATTATTCCTTTTCCTCGAGGCAGGTCGAGGACCTGTTTGGAGCCGGTGCCAAATCTCAAACCAGTTCTTCACTTTTCGAAAGCCAGAGAACCAGCTTTCGGTCAGGAAACCTGCACCAACTGTTTGTTGGTCTAGAACCAAGAACTATCTACGTCAGGAGCTGGGGGCGGGATTATCATGACCAACAAGACCAACTAAAACTTGGGTGATGTTTAAAAAAAACACAGCTAGTGTAGAGGCTAGTCTGACTCATCCAGGAGTCCGCCATTGTTGTTATTGTGCTGGTGCGAGCACTGCTGGGAAAACAGAGAAATGTACCATAAATGACGTGGTTCTATGGTTGCTCTCTCGCCACCAACTTAGAAAGTTCTTAGAACGTTCACAAGTTGAACAAACTCCAAACCGGCACCAAAACCTAGATTTGTAGGTAACTGACTGCCCTGATGGTTTCAATTGGTCTCACAATCGCACTTAGTTCAGCTCTAACATCATGAACGACGTCGGGTCAAAAAAGAAAAAGCGATTATTTTAAAACTGAACTGTACTCAGACTGCCTCACATGTTCATTCACAGCATTCACGTATGGCCCAGATCAAGAGGAAAAAAGTACAGAGTCTACTTAAACTGGTTTAAATGAGCCAAGTGTGAACACACCCGAACACTGCAGCATGGCTGATATAAACACCTCAACATGCCCGGATTAATCTCGAAAATGTACACAACTGTTTGCAGAAATTAAAATCAGGAATGAAGTAAGAAATGAAGAGAGCCTGAGTACGAGCCAAAACAGATGTTTAAAAAATAATTTGTTCCAATTCGATGTATTGATTATACAGGAAACTGGAAGCAAATCTGTTTGAGCAGAGTGTACAGGTCAGGAGGAGAGAGAGCTGAACAGACTATCGGACTAAAGCTCTGCTGCATCGCTCTATTTACAGAGAAATTAAATGATGTTTAAATCCCGGTAATGTCCGTAACCATCAACCAAAGTGTAAATAGAAGCTTAAACTAAAAAAAGTCAACTTGGATTATTGTTACAAAATAAATCTTGGCTGTTTTTTCCTGTAAGAGTGTTATGCAAAAAAAAAAAGTTGAAAGACTAGGTTTTGAAAAGTGATTATATAAATGACGGCTAAAAGAAGAGGCAGAGTGGAGAACAGTGGAAGATAAAAGAAAAAGAGGCATTGCAAGGGAGAGAGAGAAAGAGATAATTGTGATGGGTTCAAGGAAGACAGTTATGATGAACACAGTCAGAAACAGGTCAGAGAGAGAGAGAGAGAGAGAGAGAGAGAGAAAAGAGTGGGAGGAAAGAGAAACCAGCAGTACCAACACAGCTCCATCAGTGTGAGAGACACTCAGGATTCGAGTGAAGTTTGATCGCGTATCCAGGTGGAGATGGGTGTAATGTTCGGGACGTTCTCACTGCAGAGTGCTCAGGTGACCCGTTCTCACTGCAGGGCAGGTAAGAACACCTCAACCGCTTTATACCACTAACTGAAATTAATCCAGTTACATAAAATTCCTTATGGATAAATACATAGATATGTGACTATCATGACTGAACTGCGACATCAGTTACCTTTTAAGACTTAATCATTAGTGATTATAAATAAGAAACATAAATCAGGTGATGTTTTCTTTCTTCATGTTTGCACTTTTGACTGGTGCCATCTTTGAGTCGGATTTGACATGACGTTTAAAAAAAAACTCAAACGTGCTACAGAAAATCTGACCAATCCTACTACAGCTATTTTTACTGTGCCTACCGTCATATATTTTCTAACACACTTAATTGGTCATATTTCCACAAAAATGATCAAATTAGTCATTTAGGCCTCCTGAGTGGCAGAGTTCTAATCCTGACGCTGCCACAGACATCTGTGATCCAGAGTCCAAAGCCCCTTTCACATACGAACTCCGTTACTGTCCGAGGTAAAAACAACACCAATAGATAGAGAAGAAATTTTGATTCTCACTCAGTCTGTCATAACAGCAGGATTCTCCAGAAAATCTGAAGTAGCCAGCTAAAAAAAAGTAGTAGGTGGCTCCGGAATTTGTGTCGGTGAAGTAAATGCTAAGGGGGGTCTGGGGGCACGCCCACCCCCCATAAAATTTTGAAATGTACTTGTCTTTTGGTAGCTTCTGGTGCATTCTGAGCTAATAAATTACTAACTATTTCCTTGTAAAATACTTGCAAAATGTGTATGAAATTTCCCGACAGATGTGTGTGTGCTTGGCTTTCTCAGTTACCCTCTGTAGTACGCTGCCTGGCTCTGTAACATAACTACATATGCTACAGCGTGGTCACGTGGTCCAGCTCACCCAATCAGAGCATGAGAATCGATAAACAATTGTGGCATTGCTTCCGGTCATGCTGGACCTGAATCAAAGACAATTTCGTGGTGGAATAATTGGATTTGCAGCAAATTATGGGCAGTGGAGATTATATAAATCACTTGAACATTGTTTACCCAGTTTTTATTTCTTCTGGGATCGAGTAGCCGACGCAGACCGTCTGTGTACGGTAGGTGGAGAAAACCACTGGTCACCGGTGCAAGGGGACATCTTTGATAACAGTAAAGTAACAGTAAATATCATATAGAAGAAGAAGAACTTTATTCATCACATGTACACTTGTGAAATTCCTCTCTGCATTTAACCCATCTGAAGCAGTGAACACACACATGCACACACACGTGAGCAATGAGCACACACACATGCCCAGAGTAGTGGGCAGCCACGCTACAGTGCCCAGGGAGCAATTGGGTGTTAGGTGCCTCGTTCAAGGGCACCTGTATTCCTACCTGACTGTGTTTAACTTGATGCTATGGCATGTGAACCTCCGCAAGACGTATCCAACATGCGAGACTGTATCAAACCCGAGCTGAGACATTAACTAGTTACTTAGCAACATGGCACCAGTCGAGCTGCATCAAATCTCTGTTGAGAGAGTTCTCTTCCTGTTTCTGGACATTTGTTTTGTTCAAGAAAAAACTATTTATAACATTATTTCTGACAACGTCCATTGAATTTGCCACTAGAGTATTCAGATATGTATATGAGTATTCGGATGATGTAGGTGTCTGTAGTTCCGTCACAATATCATGATTTACATCACCAGTGGCAACATTACAACGAAACACGACACGTTAATCCAGTGTTTCCAATTCCCATTTGAGCTGTGGCAAAAGATTACCATTAATGTAATTAGGTTGGTGAACATTTTGACTTCGTTCTCATTTCTACACAATGCCATTACAGCATTATAGCGATGAATAAACAGTTTTCAGTGTGAGTACAAGAGAGCACAATTGGCTGATTTCTGGATGGGAGAGGCATTCTTTCTCTCCCCTGTCAGTCACAGTGACATGTGAACATCTGCAAACTCATGTATGTGGAAGAGGCTAGGTAGCGCTTTCTAGCTTTCTTTCCAGGTGTGTTATATTGCTCTGTGATGCTGCTCAGAGGAAAATGGGAAAAAAAGAATAACTGAAATATGAAGTTTCTCAAGAAAAATGTCCTAAGTGGTCCAGTGGTCCTTGAAGAGGAAGTCTTTTGTACCTTTAGAATGGATCTTCCACTTGGCAGAGAAATTTCTTATACCTTTCAGAAAAACGTGGCAGAATCCAATAAATGCCCAATGTTGATACTTTGACCATCAGAAAGAAAAAACATGCCTCCAAAAAATCTAATTATAAGAAATGGAGTCAAATTACAATAAGCATTTATCACGCTTTCCCAAGATGGACCTCTTTGGCTAACAGAGCTAACTCGACAAACATCTGAGAAATCCTTTTCGAGTGCAGTCATGCAACTAAAAAGCTTTTTTAACATTTTTTAACTAGCATGTGGTGCTCCAGGCTCCATCCATCCTTTTCTCTGTGGTTTAATAAACACATCTCATAACTGCGTCCTCCGAATGAATTAAGCTTGCAATTGGCCCCGAGCTGTTTTTTAATGAAAAGAGTCGAGAGAGAGAGAGAGAGAGAGAGAGCAGGGAGGAGGAGGGTGAAGGATGAGGCTGCAAGTTGATGATAAGAGAATAAAATATTGAAATATAAACGCGAGAGAGAGAGAGAGAGAGAGAGAGAGCGATACGGAGCGGAGGAGGAAGACGAGGATGAGTGGGAGGAAGAGGAAGGTAGTTGGCGCCGCTGTTGAACAGTGAGTCAGAAGGTGAGCAGAGAAACGAAGAGAAAGATGTGAAATTCTGGGATCGAGCCAAAAGCATTACAAGTTTCTGGGCAGCTAGACAGGAAGCTCATTTGACGTGTTGACTGAAATCCTCAGGGGTTCGTGCCTGTGTGTGTTCGCCTGGAGGAAACATATTGTCTCATCTCCATCTTGTGCAACACAATGGACCAGTGAAGATCCTGAATCTAAAGATTTGCACTGTAGCTAAAAGCCTGACCTGGAATGAAAGCAGACAGCTACGTTAGAATGGTGTAAACAAAATGACTAAATCATCACACACTCAACAGTTCTTATCTCCATAGCATCATTTGTATAAAACAAGTGTAATAAAATAATAATAATAATAATAATAATAATAATAATAATAATAGGAAGAAGAAGAATATACAAATAACATTAAATTATCACTTAGCTAAAATAGCTGGTGTGAACAAGGCGGCACGGTGGTGTAGTGGTTAGCACAGTTGCCTCACAGCAAGAAGGTTCTGGGTTCGAGCCCAACAGCCGGCGAGGGCCTTTCTGTGTGGAGTTTGCATGTTCTCCCCGTGTCTGCGTGGGTTTCCTCCGGGTGCTCCGGTTTCCCCCACAGTCCAAAGACATGCAGTTAGGTTGACGTGGGGCGGCCTTGAGCTGAGGTGCCCTTGAGCAAGGTACTGAACCCCTGACTGCTCCCCGGGCGCTCTGGTGTGGCTGCCCACTGCACTGAGTGTGTGCATGTGTTCACCGCTTCAGATGGGTTAAATGCAAAGGATGAATTTCACTGTGCTTGAAGTGTGCATGTGACAAATAAAGGTTTTCTTCTAATGCTAAACAACTATTATTAGCTTCAGCTAATGGCTATTTATTTGTAGCTGTATTTCAAATCTAACTGAACTGACTTTGTTGTTGCTAACATTTTCTTTAGCTAATGCTACATATAGTATAAAACTCTTATTTGTTAGCTTAGTATAACTAGCTGGCTAATTTCCATGGATAAGGTCCCTGTTCCTTATTCTGTTCCTCTCTTTAGTTGGTCTTTCTTTCTTTCTTTCTTTCTTTCTTTCTTTCTTTCTTTCTTTCTTTCTTTCTTTCTACTTTTTCCCTTCTCTATCTTTCTCACACACACACACACACACACACTTTCTTTTGCTTTCTCGCTGTGTCGATAAGTTTCTCTCTCGCTTTTGTTCTTTCTCTTCTTTCTTTTTTCACTTTTTTCCTTTCTATTTCTCTCTCAGTTTCTACAATTTCTCCAGCTCTATGTCTGTCTGTCTGTCTGTCTTGATAAACAATATCAAGACAGGTGGAAGGGTTAAATCTCTTTCTCCCTCTCCCTCTCTCTCTTTCATAACTAGCATAAAAATTGAGTCACAGCAGTCAACAACATGACTCACCACTGTGTGTGTGTGTGTGTGTGTGTGTGTACACCGAGGCAACATGTAGGAAGCAAAGTCAAGATAAAAATGATGACATTTTGTTTCTGTCAAACTTCTTCACACAGAGAGAGAGAGAGAGAGATGGATAAGGAAATAGAGAAAACAGAAAAACTAAAGAGGGGGAATGAAAGATGGAGAGGGAAAGAAGTAAAATCAAGAAGGGAAAGAAAAGAAAGGAGTTAAAGAAAGGGATGGAGGAGGAAGAAGAAGAAAGAAAAGAGGATGGGATGAACAGAAGGCATGAATGTGGTGGTAAAATGAGAAAGGAGGAAAGTAGGGAGAGATGGAGGGAACAAGAAAATAATGAGGAAAATAGGAAAAGGAAAAGAGATGAGAAATGACAGGAAGGAGAGGAGGAATAATAGAGTGAGGGGAAGACTGAAAGAGACAGAAAGAGAAATGAATAACAGAGGGGAAGGAAGAAAAAAGATAGAAAGGGGAAGATAGAAAATGAAAAGAGAGAGGAAGAGAAAGAGAGATAAGAGGAAGTGGGGAAGGGTCAGTGGTAAAGAGAGGAAGAGTAAATCATGAAGCAGGAACAGTGGAAAGAGAAAGGATGAAAAGGTGGAAAATGGAAAGAGAAACTGAAGGAAGGAGATGGAAGATGACCAGAAGAAGGAGAGATGAAGTGAGAGGAAGGATGGGGAAAAAGGAATGAGGGTTAAAGGAGATAAGGTGGGAAGACAGTGAAGAAGGGAGCGAGAGAAAAAGAGAGGGAGCAGCGAAATGAGGGAGGAGGGATGTGTGGGAGGAGCGTGAGACCCATTTGGGTTCTTCAGGAGAAGAATATTTGTCACCTCTCATTCATTCACAAGTGAGACAGAGACAGAGACAGACAGAAAGAAAGACACATACAGAGAGAGAGAGAGAGAGAGAGAGAGCACAGTGGATTATTTTTGAGGACGGTGCCAACATGGGAGCGGTGGTAGGCATGCTGACCATGCAGACCAAACAGAGACAGACCACCAGAGGTACCACACGCACACCCACACGCGTACACATGCACACACACACACACACACACTGTGATACACACGTGTATAGAATGATATAATAAATAGTACATGAGTACTGAGAGAGAGAGAGAGAGAGAGAGAGAGAGAGAGAGAAGATTCATTTTAGGGAACCGTATGCACTCATCATTGTTCCATCTTATATTTGTGTGTGTGTGTGTGTGTGTGTGTGTGTGTGTGTGTGTGTGTGTGTGTGTACGTGAGTGGACGGTTTAACACCGCTCACTCCCTGGCACTCTTAACATCCACATGCTCAGAGCCATGGTTGTCATGGTGATAGGTTTCTGAGGAGGGGAGTGTTAATAACAAGAGTGCAGGAACAGCATGGAACAAACACAACACAGTACAGCACACACACACACACACACACCTGCAGCAAGTCACACAGCAAGTGTTACAGATGTTAGTTACAGGCCGACATATTGATTCATTAAATCGCATAAAACCGGTTTAATCCTGATATGGAGCTGATTTAGCGTTTTGGGCTAATGAGAGAGATCTGATCAGGTTTTCAGAAAGGAAAGAGCCGGTTTATTTGAACTGAATATTGACTCCAAGCTCAGACACATGAACTTTAATCAGCTCCTGAATAAAAGACACAACTGAGAACAAACACATAATCGCTGTGATTATATTAAAGCAGCGGTCAGTGATGTTCAAGTCCGAGCTCTCCGACTCGAATGTACTAATACTTTGTGTGTGCGAAAGTATGAATACACTTGTCTAAGAAAAGACACACTGTGAAGGATGATGTCTCACTTGAGCAAAATCTGTTTTCCAGGTTTGCTTTAATGAGTATGGACAAACAGTCGGTATATAAGTTATCTTGCTAAAAGTGTAAAATAGTGGGCAGACCCAAGGAAGGAATGTAATATGATGATGACTGGTGTGATGCGTGAAGTGTTTTATTCCACTTTTACCACAGCATTTTGCCCAATGATCACAATTTTTTTAATTTATGAAAAAACAAAAGGTATTTTTTATCTGTTTATAGTTACACTTAAACATCTTTTGAAGCTGACAAGAAAAAAACAACTTATAACTCATGTTACTGAGAAAACGCAAAGAAGTGTCAACCCCTCTGCCCTGAAGATGTCAGAAAACTTCAGCTTAAAAACGTACAGCTTTACCTGTGACTGTTACTGGAGACTCCTTCACCATATCAGTGACTACACATTTAAAAAAAAAAACACTTTATGCTGTTACGATAGAAACTGTAATATATTAGAATGAGCGCATTTATATAAACCTGTGGTTTGAAGCTGCACTACTGTCAGATATAATCAACACGTCTTGACCAGTCAGAATCTAGAATTAAACAGTTAGCCACTGTGGTCTGAATCTACATTAGCATTCCAACATTCCTGCATTAGCAGACAGCTGCTTGTGAATACACACACTCCCCTGTGAGTGCCAAATTGGCTGTTTGGCATCAGGAGCTCTGCAGGAGCTTTAAAAATGTCCAAGGTGAAATCCCTAGTAACAGAGACATAAGGTGAACGTTAGCATTTGGTTCTCTAAAGGTTCTAATCTTTAGAAAACCAAATGCTAACGTTCACCTTACGTTGCAGAGCTGAGGGATGATCAGTGCGAGTGTGATGAGTTTCTATAGCATACAGGCTATATGACAGCAAAAGCTTATCAAAGATAAAAACATTGTTGATGACAGTTGAGTTAATGGAGTTTCAGGTGATTTTAAAGACAGGAAATAAAAATTTCCAGCAAATATACATGAACGTCTTGTCATTTATGTTGGTTATTGTACTTGGTTAAATTTTTAGGGGGCACAGTGGTGTAGTGGTTATCATTGTCGCCTCACGGTTAGAAAATTCTGGGTTCGAGCCCAGTGGCCAACGGGGGGCCTCTCTGTATGGAGTTTGCATGTTCTCCCCGTGTCTGTGTGGGTTTCCTCCAGGTGCTCTGGTTTCCCCCACAGTCCAAAGACATGCAGTTAGTTTAAGTGGCTGCTTTAAATTGTCCATAGATGTGTGTGAGTGTGCAGAAAGGAACCAGCCACCCTACTGCTGCAATTCTGGCCAAGTCAACCAAACATGGTTCGCCTCAAGCCTGGATCAGGTTTGGCAGGAATGACAATGAGGTAAATGTTTACTTAGACAACTATAGATTGAGTTATTTATCTACCTTGTTTTGTAATCTTCTATTTTCTCAATAAATGCACTATGGGGAGACTGAGGGAAACGGTATTTCAACGCACTGTATATTTGTATATGGACGTATCGATAATAAAGCTCTCTTGAATTTTGAATTTAGAGAGGGGGAAATCAGTTGATGATTAGGAAATGTGTGTTGGTCATTTTTATACGTAAGGGTAAAGCCAATATCAGGTGTTGTATTTTCATTATCCAGTTTTAACTGCAGCACTGCACTGTAGAGCAAATGTTTATTTCTAGTTTAATTAAACAGATTAATTATAAACTCTACTACATTCCCATTTCAATGAACAATCCTCCTTCTCCTTCTCCTCCTTATTTACAACCCCGATTCCAAAAAAGTTGGGACAAAGTACAAATTGTAAATAAAAACGGAATGCAATAACTTACAAATCTCAAAAACTGACATTGTATTCACAATAGAATATAGACAACATATCAAATGTCGAAAGTGAGACATTTTGAAATTTCATGCCAAATATTGGCTCATTTGAAATTTCATGACAGCAACACATCTCAAAAAAGTTGGGACAGCGGCAATAAGAGGCTGGAAAAGTTAAAGGTACAAAAAAGGAACAGCTGGAGGACCAAATTGCAACTCATTAAGTCAATTGCCAATAGGTCATTAACATGACTGGGTATAAAAAGAGCATCTTGGAGTGGCAGCGGCTCTCAGAAGTAAAGATGGGAAGAGGATCACCAATCCCCCTAATTCTGCGCCGACAAATAGTATCAAGAGCAATATCAGAAAGGAGTTCGACGGTGTTAAATTGCAAAGAGTTTGAACATATCATCATCTACAGTGCATAATATCATCAAAAGATTCAGAGAATCTGGAAGAATCTCTGTGCGTAAGGGTCAAGGCCGGAAAACCATACTGGGTGCCCGTGATCTTCGGGCCCTTAGACGGCACTGCATCACATACAGGCATGCTTCTGTATTAGAAATCACAAAATGGGCTCAGGAATATTTCCAGAGAACATTATCTGTGAACACAACTCATCGTGCCATCCGCCGTTGCCAGCTAAAACTCTATAGTTCAAAGAAGAAGCCGTATCTAAACATGATCCAGAAGCGCATACGTCTTCTCTGGGCCAAGGCTCATTTAAAATGGACTGTGGCAAAGTGGAAAACTGTTCTGTGGTCAGACGAATCAAAATTTGAAGTTCTTTATGGAAATCAGGGACGCCGTGTCATTCGGACTAAAGAGGAGAAGGATGACCCAAGTTGTTATCAGCGCTCAGTTCAGAAACCTGCATCTCTGATGGCATGGGGTTGCATTAGTGCGTGTGGCGTGGGCAGCTTACACATCTGGAAAGACACCATCAATGCTGAAAGGTATATCCAGGTTCTAGAGCAACATATGCTCCCATCCAAACGACGTCTCTTTCAGGGAAGACCTTGCATTTTCCAACATGACAATGCCAAACCACATACTGCATCAATTACAGCATCATGGCTGCGTAGAAGAAGGTTCCGGGTACTGAACTGGCCAGCCTGCAGTCCAGATCTTTCACTCATAGAAAACATTTGGCGCATCATAAAACGGAAGATACGACAAAAAAGACTTAAGACAGTTGAGCAACTAGAATCCTACATTAGACAAGAATGGGTTAACATTCCTATCCCTAAACTTGAGCAACTTGTCTCCTCAGTCCCCAGACGTTTACAGACTGTTGTAAAGAGAAAAGGGGATGTCTCACAGTGGTAAACATGGCCTTGTCCCAACTTTTTTGAGATGTGTTGTTGCCATGAAATTTAAAATCACCTAATTTTTCTCTTTAAATGATACATTTTCTCAGTTTAAACATTTGATATGTCATCTATGTTCTATTCTGAATAAAATATGGAATTTTGAAACTTCCACATCATTGCATTCCGTTTTTATTTACAATTTGTACTTTGTCCCAACTTTTTTGGAATCAAGGTTGTACTGCACTGGATTAACCACAATTTGGTCCAATATTATGAAACTGTAAATAAATATAAATGAAATCCCGCAGAACTGAAGGGACATCCATGTTGTTCTGTCAGCTGAATGTGATTCTCATTTCCGTCCTCACCTCACTTTCATCTATTACATTTTTCTAGCACCTTCTCCTTGCCTTCTCTCAGTTCCCCGCAGGTGCTCGTGAAAAGAAGCAATATAATTTACCTTTTTAACTTTTTATAAAAAAAAAACACCAACTCTGTTTCAGTAGGAACAGATGTAAGATTTTACAAAAGCACAGTACAAAGCAAGAATGGAGACAAAACCATCCTAATCATGTCAAACAGGAGCTAGAATTAATCAGGGGACGTGTCCTGGGCAGGGCTAATTGGTGATGTTTGAAAATATCTTTTTCTTTGCGTCACTGATAATTGACCAAACTGCACAAAGGGTTCATTTACACACTAATGGTAAATCTCAGCTAATCTTGCTACCCGTCAAGATGCTGATCTCCCGATGGGAATAACAACTGCAGGTCAGAGTGATCTGACAAGAGGATCAAGCTCTGATCATGACAATCACAGTGCTATTCCTCATTAACAGCTTCTGCATGATTCCCAGCTGTTGTATGCGATTATTATTTACTGACTGCGGATGCTGAGGGCGGCTAAGGCGTCTCTATGGTAACGGAAGCTGAGAGATGCAGATGGAGGGATTAGAAATGAGGGTGGAGAGAAAGGAAAAAGGAAAACAGAGAAGTGATGTGGGAAGCCCGGATTTAATGTAGGACTGGAGAAAGAAACGCTGTGCTGTAGCTTATACACTCCATCTGACACATTTTCCTGATTTGCTTTCTTGGTTAAGTTTTTAGAAATGTTTCAACATAAATTATTAAGATTTGAATCTTGTGAACATGATTGATCTATCGCAAGGGGTTTTAGGAATTCAGCACTCAGGATTCAGAAGACATTCATAAGGGAAAAAGAATTTAATAAATGTGGGAAAAGTGGCAGTCAGGCGACTTTCACATCTCTGCAGCAGTTTTCTCTTCTAATCTATTGCTCATATTCCTCTATAACAGCTGACAGATTTTAATTCTTGATGTAAATTTCAGGTCTTGGGTCTCAGGGGTTGTTCACTTTATAAATTAAGGGTTGTTTCATGTTTATTAATTAGTTAATATCTCTTGCTTGGTTTAAGTTCATCCGCTCACTGAAAGCCTCAAAAGAAAAAGGAAAAGTGAAATTACTGTATGACCATTCTTCAATACAAGCTATAAAAATATCAAATAAATAAAATGAGACACAAAAAACCCTCCATGGTGCACCGTTAGAGTAAAATTATCAGCAAATGATCAGGGTAGTGTTGATTGTGTTCCTATAACAGCACAACCCCAAGTGTTTTATTCCTCTTACACCACAGGAATTATTAAAGAATGGCACATTATCCCTGTTCTCACTTGCATTATAGCAGCTATAAACAGTCGTTCCCTGACCAGCCTCAGTTTTCTCGCAGTGTTACAAAGCATTGACACTGGAGACTCTTTCCATAAATGTTAAATAAACAACTCTTTCTGGAGAAAAAAAAAAACTTCCCCATATTAATGATTATGCATGTTTTTTAATTCTTTAATGTGGAGCTGTTACTATAGAAACAATAACATATAAGAATGATTACATTAATATAAATTTGTTGTACATTCTAAACATTCCACAATTCAATAGCACTGTGGTATAACCTCAGCATTATTTTCAAGAAGGTGTAATTAACTTGCAGACTGCAGTCAGTAATTAAAGTACACCTCATGTATAAGTGACATGTATGCGTGGTAATTAACTGGCATCTCAGTTTTTTTGTGTGTTGCATGTTGGTTTTTCAAGATCAAACTCAATGTATGATTTTAGTCATGGAAGAATGACACTTCGTGCATGAACAAACAGCTTTCAGTCAGGAATCATGAGACGGGAAAAGAGCGAATGAGACAAACAGGAAGAGACATCCGAAGTTAGCAATTAACGACAACAGAGAGCTCTTAATGAAGTGTCCTATTGAGTAAGCTGTGAGTCAGTGTTAATTAGACTCTGCCTTGTTGAATATCTGCTCAGTCAGAGCTTTTTTGGACACAAAACAAGTAGAGTTTCTATTCCAGTCAGCATTTTCTCTGATTCCTGTCTTCCCATCATCCTGCATCCAGAGTCGGACCTACAAGGCATTGTGTGTGTGTGTGTGTGTGTGTGTGTGTGTGTGTGTGTGTGTGTGTGTGTGTGTGTAAATAATCCTACGGTTCTTGTTTTGTAAGGTATGTGCTGTTTTGATTATGAAACTCCATGAGCTAACATTAAGAATCCACCAGTTCGACTCACACCATCCAACTAACTCACTTATTTGAGTCAGTGCAGAAATATTGAGTTCCAATCTCTATGAATACAGAATGCAGACAGCAAGATTTCCTACACAGTGTAAATGTGAGGGGGTAATTGTATCACTCATTATCCAGATATCAGTAATCAGATACGGCTCCTAATCACATGCTAATACAAAAATGCAACGTTTAAATGGACTCTGCACTCACATTTGTGTGAATCTCTCTCTCTCCCCCTCTTTCTCTTTCCTCCCCTCTCTTTTTCTCTCTAGATAAAGTGGATGATGAGTTGGAGATGACCATGGTGTGTCATCGGCCTGAAGGACTTGATCAACTGGAAGCGCAAACGAATTTCACCAAGCAAGAGCTTCAAGTACTCTACCGGGGCTTTAAAAATGTATGTCCGGCCACTCACTATTCCTTTGCTCACATATAAAGTGATTAGTATACGCAGTATAGTGCATTATGATGAACTGGCTATCTGTCTGATTGCTAGACTGTGTTCATTTAGTAGAATGCTGTTAAGTTGGAACGTAAAATGGAGCAGTAATGATCAGGGCTGTAACCAGGATCAAAATTTTTGTAAAATGCTCCATACAGAAAATAATAATAATAAAGGGGGCATGTAAACTTTCTATATTTGACCTAAAACTGATGAACGTCAGATAAAGGACACTAGAAATCAGAACAGGAATATGCTTCAGTGATAATATGCTTCAGGTAATATCAAATCTCAGCATCATCTAGATGAGTTTTAACCCTGTAAAGTGTGAGCCAGTTGAAGATAAACTGGCATGGGTGTTGGTGCCAGATGGACAGGTTTGAGTATTTCAGAAACTGCTGATCTCCTGAGGTTTTCACACAGAACAGTCTCTAGAGTTCACACAATATGGTGCAAAAACCAAAAAACACTGAGTGAGCGACAGTTCTACGGGTGGAAACGTCTTGTTGATAAGAGAGGTCAGAGGAAAATGACCAGATTGGTTTGAGCTGTCAGGAAGGATATAGTAACTCATATAATCACTCTTGACAACTATGGTGAGCAGAAAAGCATCTCAGCATGCAACAGCAGAAGAACACATTGAGTTCCACTCCTGCAGCCAAGAACAGGAATCTTAGAATCAAGAACAAGTTCCTATTAAAGTGGCTGGTGAGTGTAAATAACTAGGCATGTAACAAGCCCATGTTAGCAAATTCATAAAAAAAGTTTATAGACTCGGGCGGCACGGTGGTGTAGTGGTTAGCGCTGTCGCCTCACAGCAAGAAGGTCCTGGGTTCGAGCCCCGGGGCTGGCGAGGGCCTTTCTGTGTGGAGTTTGCATGTTCTCCCCGTGTCCGCGTGGGTTTTCTCCGGGTGCTCCGGTTTCCCCCACAGTCCAAAGACATGCAGGTTAGGTGAACTGGTGACTCTAAATTGGCCGTAGGTGTGAATGTGAGTGTGAATGGTTGTCTGTGTCTATGTGTCAGCCCTGTGATGACCTGGCGACTTGTCCAGGGTGTACCCCGCCTTTCGCCCATAGTGAGCTGGGATAGGCTCCAGCTTGCCTGCGACCCTGTAGAAGGATAAAGCGGCTAGAGATAATGAGATGGGATGAGAAGTTTATAGACTCTTGTTAGCTTTCTGAGCTAGATATCTAGATTGTTTCACATCAGATCACCAGTAAAAACTGTACTTCTGTGTTTTTCTTTGACAAATGAGCAGCGATCCTTCTCCCTCATGTTGCAAATCCATTTGCTACAGCCTATAGTAAGACACCTGGGGCGTCATACAGTGGGGCAAAAAAGTATTTAGTCAGCCACCAATTGTGCAAGTTCTCCCACTTAAAAAGATGAGAGAGGCCTGTAATTTTCATCATAGGTACACTTCAACTATGAGAGACAGAATGGGGGGAAAGAATCCAGGAAATCACATTGTAGGATTTTTAATGAATTAATTGGTAAATTCCTCGGTAAAATAAGTATTTGGTCACCTACAAACAAGCAAGATTTCTGGCTCTCACAGACCTGTAACAACTTCTTTAAGAGGCTCCTCTGTCCTCCACTCGTTACCTGTATTAATGGCACCTGTTTGAACTCGTCATCAGTATAAAAGACACCTGTCCACAACCTCAAACAGTCACACTCCAAACTCCACTATGGCCAAGACCAAAGAGCTGTCAAAGGACACCAGAAACAAAATTGTAGACCTGCACCAGGCTGGGAAGACTGAATCTGCAATAGGTAAGCAGCTTGGTGTGAAGAAATCAACTGTGGGAGCAATTATTAGAAAATGGAAGACATACAAGACCACTGATAATCTCCCTCGATCTGGGGCTCCACGCAAGATCTCACCCCGTGGGGTCAAAATGATCACAAGAACGGTGAGCAAAAATCCCAGAACCACACAGGGGTACCTAGTGAATGACCTGCAGAGAGCTGGGACCAAAGTAACAAAGGCTACCATCAGTAACACACTACGCCACCAGAGACTCAAATCCTGCAGTGCCAGACGTGTCCCCCTGCTTAAGCTAGTACATGTCCAGGCCCGTCTGAAGTTTGCTAGAGAGCATTTGGATGATCCAGAAGAGGATTGGGAGAATGTCATTTGGTCAGATGAAACCAAAATAGAACTTTTTGGTAAAAACTCAACTTGTTGTGTTTGGAGGAGAAAGAATGCTGAGTTGCATCCAAAGAACACCATACCTACTGTGAAGCATGGGGGTGGAAACATCATGCTTTGGGGCTGTTTTTCTGCAAAGGGACCAGGACGACTGATCCGTGTAAAAGAAAGAATGCATGAGGCCATGTATCGTGAGATTTTGAGTGAAAACCTCCTTCCAATTCAAGGGCATTGAAGATGAAATGTGGCTGGGTCTTTCAGCATGACAATGATCCCAAACACACTGCCCGGGCAACGAAGGAGTGGCTTCGTAAGAAGCATTTCAAGGTCCTGGAGTGGCCTAGCCAGTCTCCAGATCTCAACCCCATAGAAAATCTTTGGAGGGAGTTGAAAGTCCGTGTTGCCCAGCGACAGCCCCAAAACATCACTGCTCTAGAGGAGATCTGCATGGAGGAATGGGCCAAAATACCAGCAACAGTGTGTGAAAACCTTGTGAAGACTTACAGAAAACGTTTGACCTCTGTCATTGCCAACAAAGGGTATATAACAAAGTATTGAGATGAACTTTTGTTATTGACCAAATACTTATTTTCCACCATAATTTGCAAATAAATTCTTTAAAAATCAGACAATGTGATTTTCTGGATTTTTTTTTTCTCATTTTGTCTCTCATCGTTGAGGTATACCTATGATGAAAATTACAGGCCTCTCTCATCTTTTTGAGTGGGAGAACTTGCACAATTGGTGACTGACTAAATACTTTTTTGCCCCACTGTATGTCATAACGCTAAGCAATTACATGCTAAAATCCACACACCCACACACACATACCCACACAAACATGAATGTTTGCCAACACAAGTATGAAAAGACACATCTCTTATTTCACTGTGCTTCCTCAGGAGTGCCCAAGTGGCGTAGTGAACGAGGAGACATTTAAACACATCTACGCTCAGTTCTTCCCTCATGGAGGTACAGCATCTCTTCACTCTTTACACTGATAATTAAGTTGGTGCATCTCAAAAACCCCTTGTGTTTGAATTCTTATGAGAAATTATTATAATTCACAGCCATTGAGAAAAGGTAAAAGAACTTAAAGGACTCATGGCATGGTGGTTTGTTGATGCTTTAAATGGGATCATGGAGGTTTCCGGATGTTATATCCGCAGCCTTTCTCGAAATGAACCCTCGGAACATAGATATAGCCTCCTGGAAGAAAGCCCCATTTCAGCCCTTTTCCCAGTGCGTTGTTTTGCTAATGAGAAGCATGGAGGTGGGGAAGGGTAGAGGGTGGGGGTGTGCCATGGGGAGAGGGGCTGCCGTCTGCCTCCCAAGCCGGCCAAGAGCGCTCCTCGTCGGGCACGGCCAGGCGGGCGAATGCCCTGGTCCATCCGCCCTGTCTAAAAAAATGGTACAACTCGAGCCCATGGTAAAACTGGGACTTTGTCGGTTTTTTTCCAGCCTGAGGCCCATGGTAAAACTGAGCAGTTTTACCATGGAGGAGTGGGGACTTTGCTGTTTCCTCCCCCCAACTCGCCCCTGGGAGAACCGCTGCCTCCACGGGCGGCCGGTGCCGCTGGAGGGCCACCCGCGCGACCTCGGCTCCCGACAAAAGATTGGATCTAGGGCTGACTTTCAATGGATCGCAGCGATGGAGCTGCTCTGCCACTCACGACACCCCGGCCCAGAATCAGGGAAAAATACCGCGCGCTGACGTCATTAAGGTGCGACGCGAGGAAATAAAATAAATTCAACAAATGTTTGGGTTTTTACTGAACAAACAAACAAATAAAATGAACGAGTGACTTAAAAAAAGAATATGGGTGTCTCTGTAAAAACTGTTTTGATTGGCTATTATAACAGAGGTAGTGCAGAGTACCTGGCTAACTGCAGGAAGCGGTTAGCTGCACAGCTAATGTAGCCATTGCAAACGCACCGATTTTAAAACACGGCAAAACGACTTAACAGTTATACACTTACTTGTTCAGTGTTTGTGGCTGATGCGGCAGGGATGCTTAGTACGGACCCAGGCTTCAGTGACAGTTGATGTGCAAAACCTGCCCTGTACTGTCCCAAGTTGTGGAAACATTCATCAGGAAAATGCTTCCGACAAACATACACCGTCTTAAGGCCAATTTATGCTGACAACGCAGTCCTCGCAGACGGTGTCGCAGATAGCGTCTGCGTAGCCCCCCCACCTTCGCAGATGCTCTGCGCGCACCTCCCAAAAATTGTGACCACCGCAGAAGCCTCGCAGACAGCGTCGCAGACAAGAAGGCTCTGATTGCTCCACTCTACATCCGCTGTACAAGCACTTCCGCTTCCCTACTTTCCCGGTTTGTTTGTTTTCACGACCGCCATTTTTAAAAACACGAGCGAAGATGGAGCAGCACGAAGAGCGGTTGATCGAGGAAGTGAGGAAGTATGTACATCTATACAACTCCAGTTCTAGTCATCATAAGTAACTGGAGGATAAACACTCCACTAACCACACCCACCAACTACTCCTAGCGATTTCGCGACTTCGTGCCCCCTTGAGTTGTAGCGGTGAATAACATTGCGCACGCCTATTACTCCCCACTCAACGATAAATTACAACTGTCTGCGAAAAGCTGTCTCTGAAAGCCTTGTCGCAAGAGCATGCAGAGGCCTTTAGGTAGACTTGACGGCGTATTACTGAAGTAAATAAAATTAAGCCACTGCGTCTTCAGGGGCTCTCCCGTCGGCAGTAAAAACAGACTCTTTTCTGTGTTGTCACATCCATGTACAGCACAATTTCCATGTTTCGCTCGCTTAGGTGATGCCATGTTGTTGTGTCCTCTATGGTCTCCTCACTACAACTGGGTGGGCAATCCATACGGTGGGTGGGAATCCAGGGGGGGGGGCATGGGGATCATCTCCCTTGCTGACGTAGTAAAGGGAAGAGTTTATCAACGCGCCGTTTTGACGCGCCATTCTCAAATGTTGGCATAGTTTGGTTTACACATTATGAAATTTCTAGCCACTGGGGTGACTTAAGAAGGTCAGAGGAACTCATTTTAACGTTAAAAAACCTCAGAAAGTGAAAATTTCATGCCATGGGACCTTTAAACATGTCTCCCAGTAGATTCCATATAAATGGGACATGTTTGTGATATTTATGACTTCAGAATTAGAACATTTATGAGTTCTTATGCAGTGCTTACATTTCTTAGTATTGCTCTGGAAGCTTAGCAGTTGGCGCTAAATATGACTGCGGGGGGGAGGTTTCTTAGTAAAATGGTGATATTCCTACAGTAAACGCTGACCATTTTTAAGGTAAATTCTGTTTGGTTTGGTTTTTCCCTGATGTAAAGATTGTTTCTAAGGAAAATTGTGATTTTCCTGAGGCAAATATTTCCTTTTGTGAGGTAAAAGTTGATGTTGCTGAGGGGATTGTGATGTTCCTGAGATAATTTATAATTTTTCTGAGGTAAAAGTTGATGTCCCTGATGTAAATGTTGCTTTTTCTGAGGTAAATGTTGATGTTTCTGAGGGGACTGTGATTTTCCTGAAACGAGGAAACTTGCTGAGGAAAAATGGTGACGTTCTTGAGGGAAATCTTCATTCTACTATGGTTTTTACTTCGGTAAATGTTGATGTTTCTGAGGTAAAGGTTGATGGCCCTGATGTAAATGTTGCTTTTTCTAAAGTAAATGTTCCTCATGATGGAAATGGTGACATTCTTGAGGTAAATGCTGATGTTCCTGAGGTAAATGTTGATGTTTTTGAGGGGACTGTGATTTTCCTGAAATGAATTATAACTTTCCTGAGGTAAAAGTTGATGTCCTTGATGTAATTGTTGCTTTTTCTGAGGTAAATGTTCTTGCTGAGGGAAATGGTGACATTCTTGAGGTAAATATTGATTCTACTAAGGTAAATGGTGCTTTTTCTAAAGTAAATGCTGATGTTCCTGAGGTAAATGTTGATGTTTCTGAGGGGACTGTGATTTTCCTGAAACAAATTATAACTTTCCTGAGGTGAAAGTTGATCTCCTTGATGTAATTGTTGCTTTTTCTGAGGTAAATGTTCTTGCTGAGGGAAATGGTGACATTCTTGAGGTAAATTTTTATTTCTACTAAGGTAAATGATGCTTTTTCTAAAGTAAATATTGATGTTTCTGAGGTAAAAGATGATGGCCCCTGATGTAAATGTTGCTTTTCTGAGGTAAATGTTATTCCTGAGGGAAATGGTGACATTCTTGAGGTAAATGTTGATGTTCCTGAGGTAAATGTTGATGTCCCTCATGTAAATGTTGCTTTTTCTGAGGTAAATGTTCCTCATGAGGGAAATGTTGACATTCTTATGGTAAATGCTGATGTTTCTGATGTAAATGTTGATGTTCCTGAGGTACATGATGTTCCTGAGGTAAATGTAAATTTCTAAATGTAAATATTGTTTTTCTTTGTCTGTATAAAAGACTGACCCGATAGCTTGCTAAATTATTATCCCTGTTTGGTAACTATATTTCCTGGCTACCTAGCATGTGTGTCTTCAGAGCTTTATTCACAATTTCATTTGAGCACAGAAATAATTATGCAACAGCAAACTTTGCTCAGCAGCTTATTAGCAAACTGTACAAGTCTGACTGAAGTCATGGGGATGCAAATATATATGATGCTATTTTGCACAATTTTTGGTGTGCTACATTTGTTATTTGTTAACTCACTGCTCAAATTTCTTAGAGCTAGTTAGTACCTCAAGACTCCCATCATCCTTTCCTTGATTCCAGATGCCACCACGTATGCACACTACCTGTTTAATGCGTTTGACACTACGAATAATGGCTCCATAAAGTTTGAGGTAAAAAGACACATTCGCTACTTAATATTTGATATTTACATTTATGTAATTTGTTTCTGATTTAAACTATAATATATGGTCTCTATTAGGAGTTTGTGATGGGTCTGTCCATTCTCCTAAGGGGATCAGTCCAGGAGAAACTGGAGTGGACTTTTCATCTGTACGACATCAATCGAGATGGATTCATCAGCAAAGAAGTGCGTGACAAAGTTCCATTTCCATCAGTATTGTTTATGTCATACTTAAGATCAGGATAAAGAAATTTGAACTGTATTACAATAGAATTGAAAAATAACTTTCATTTTAAATGGTTTCTTCTTGAATGGCTAATTCTGATTGGTCATTAGGTAAAAGATAAATGTATATTTTTCTCATCTCATCTCATTATCTCTAGCCGCTTTATCCTTCTACAGGGTCGCAGGCAAGCTGGAGCCTATCCCAGCTGACTACGGGCGAAAGGCGGGGTACACCCTGGACAAGTCGCCAGGTCATCACAGGGCTGACACATAGACACAGACAACCATTCACACTCACATTCACACCTACGGTCAATTTAGAGTCACCAGTTAACCTAACCTGCATGTCTTTGGACTGTGGGGGAAACCGGAGCACCCGGAGGAAACCCACGCGGACACAGGAAGAACATGCAAACTCCACACAGAAAGGCCCTCGCCGGCCACGGGGCTCGAACCCAGACCTTCTTGCTGTGAGGCGACAGCGTTAACCACTACACCACCGTGCCGCCCAGCATAATTTGTGATGTCACAAAATATTCTCCATAGTTTTGAACCATGACTGACATCTCATCTCATCTCATTATCTGTAGCCGCTTTTATCCTGTTCTACAGGGTCGCAGGCAAGCTGGAGCCTATCCCAGCTGACTATGGGCGAAAGGCGGGGTACACCCTGGACAAGTCGCCAGGTCATCACAGGGCTGACACATACGGTAGACACAGACAACCATTCACACTCACATTCACACCTACGGTCAATTTAGAGTCACCAGTTAACCTAACCTGCATGTCTTTGGACTGTGGGGGAAACCGGAGCACCCGGAGGAAACCCACGCGGACACGGGGAGAACATGCAAACTCCGCACAGAAAGGCCCTCGCCGGCCACGGGGCTCGAACCCGGACCTTCTTGCTGTGAGGCGACAGCGCGAACCACTACACCACCTTGCCGCCCCATGACTGACATGTAAATTAATAAATGATAATTAATTTTAAAAAAAATAGCCTCAATGAGGCTGTAGCTCATACCAGCCAAGATGCCCATAAAATCATAAATATGACAGGTGGTACCGTACCACCATCTTGAGAACTTTTATGCACACCCACCTGGGGAACATTGTATGTGAGTTTGATTGAAATCCAATCAGTCCTATAGGAGGAGTAGCGATTTTTGTAAATTGTGGACGGACAACAGACATATGACGGATGACGCATGATTGCACAAGTTCATCTGGCCTGGCCTCTGGCTTCTGAACCAAATCAAGACAGGAGCAGGGACATTAGCTATGTTAGTAGTTAACTAACTAGCAAGCTAACTTCATGATTGAGAACTTATTGAGATATGATAGATTGGAAAATAACATGTGGCCAATTTTTCCCTGCTTTTAAATCAGGAGATGACAGAGATTGTGCAGGCGATCTATGATATGATGGGGAAGTACACATATCCTGCTCTGAAAGGAGATGTTCCCAAGCAGCATGTAGATGCTTTCTTCCAGGTCTGTACAGTATAAATCAATCACGATGATACTGTAATAAACACTACAAAATAAATACTAATTGCTGCACGAACACTGTTACTTTCTGATTTCACAGAAAATGGACAAGAACAAAGATGGTGTTGTGACGTTGGAAGAGTTTATCCTCGCATGCCAAGAAGTAGGTACCAGTTCTCTCCAGCATCCTGAAGCCCACAGTGATGAAACACTCTCCATTAAACACCACCAAACCTTGCTGTAAACTTAAACAATGTTCTCCACCATCCATATTTGGGTTGCCAGTTCCTTTATTGGATTTTATGAAACAAAACACAAGCATTACACTGATGAATGTTGCTGTTTGGTGGTGAATGGTGGTGTTAGATGGTGAATGTTGGTGTTTGGCACTTGATGGAAAATAATCATGGTGGAAATGTAATGACTCCAATTTTTACTGAATTATATTTATTCTATATCATCACTGTATTTCTTTTTTGTTTCCACTTAGGATGAAACCATGATGAGGTCCATGCAGCTCTTTGAAAACGTGATGTAAAAAATACAAGCACAGAGAGACCTAGAGAGAGTATGTGTGAAAAACAAAGACATAGAAACAGAGGAAAATAAAATATTAAAAATATGCACATGCTTTCTGAAATGTTTACATTTGTGAAGTGTGAGCATAGCTTATGTGTCTGGATGATCAACACTCTCACTCTCAATGCAAACTAATTAGCTCCAAGCTAACACTATCACAGTGAGCAGCCAATTAAGATTATGTTCTTTATCAAACATTGAATGAAGGCTGATGATGAAATGGACACTGTGGACTCCCTCCTTCCCTGAGAAAGAGAAGGATACCGAGCATACGAACCCCTACTTCTCTCTGCAGCTCTACAACTTAGCTATATGCTAAAAAAGTGGGCACTTCAAACTTAGTGGAAAGTTTATTTCTTAATGCTCAGAATCCTAGCGCTGCTTCTCACCTTATAAACTCTGCAAACTGCTACAAATCGACAAGAAATGTGAACATTCAGGCTTTTGGAGCGCTGACTCATGGACGCCATCTACCGGTGAAGGACCTGAACTGCATCTAAAACAAAGTGACTTACAGTTTGCTGAAAGTTTTGCATGTTTTAACCTTCAGTTCCTTGAATGTTGGCTGATTTCATGTAAAATGCAGGCCTGATATCTTGATTTATGCATTAAATGGTTAAATGTTTTATTTATTACAGTTGGAATCTGTAACTTTTTTATGTCTTGCCTTGTGTATTTATGGCATTGCTTATGGTTAATCCTATTTGTCTTCAGTTTGTGCTGTTATGTGTCTGTCCTCACACTGACCTCATACAATTCATGATAAATCTGTGTGTGTGTGTGTGTGTGTGTGTGTGTGTGTGTGTGTGTGTGTGTGTGAATCTGTTACAATTGCCCAACTTCACCTAGTGACAATCCAGCTCAATATTTTTTCATTCATTGTCTTAGTCGACAAAGAAAATATGCATCTTAAATTATTTAATTTGTGTTCATAGATCATAAGGGACAGACAGATCTGAAGAACCTTCTAATGCTGTATAATGCTCCTTCTTACTCAGACATTGGAATTAAAACTTTGTCTTTCAAACCAGATTTAAAACAATCTCTCTGTTCATTCATTATGTTCATCACATCCACTGGCTTCATGGGTTTAACAACAGGGCTGGGGTTTCATCATCATCCTTTTAAATTTTATTTTTTTTAATTGTTTTAAGATGTCAGGGGTGTTGTTTCTTTGTATGTATTTTTGTCATGAATGTTTTTTTTTTTTTAAATCTCACAATCTCATGATAAGAGGTACTCCATCAGTAAGCTCCTTATTTAGCCAGTTAGGGAAAGACAATGAAGGCTGGTTTAATAAATGTGTTTTTATATTTGTAATATCAGATATTATTGGGGAAAGGAGACTGGGTGCTACAGGCAAATTATTTTGCTAATTGGTTAAAAAAAAAACTATTCAAGACTAGTGACATAGTGGTAGTGTAGTGGTTAGCACTGTTGCCTCACAGCAAGGAGGTTCTAGGTTTGAGCCCAGAGGCCGACAGGGGCCTTTCTGTGTGGAGTGTGCATGTTTTCCCCATGTCTGTGTGGGTTTCCTCTGGGTGCTCCGGTTTCCCCCACAGTTCAAAGACAAGTGGTTGGGTTAACATGGGGCAGCCTTGGCCTGAGGTTGGGCTGAAGTGCCCTTAAGCAAGGGCATCTAACCCACAACTGCTCCCCGGGCGCTGTAGCATAGCTGCCCACAGCTCTGTGTGTGTGCGCGTGTGTGTGTGCTTGTTCACTGCTTCAGATGGGTTAAATCCACATGTTAAATTTCACTGCCCTGTGATGACCTGGCGACTTGTCCAGGGTGTACCCCGCCTTTCGCTCGTAGTCAGCTGGGATAGGCTCCAGCTTGCCTGCGACCCTGTAGAACAGGATAAAGCGGCTAGAGATAATGAGATGAGATGAGATGAAATTTCACTGTGTAGTTCAGTCTGTGCTTGAATGTCTGTGTGACAAGTAAAGGCTTCTTGGCTTGGCTCGTTTATGGGATATGTAGTTTTTAGAGTGGCGTTATAAGTAACGAACCAAGTAACAACAAGAATAATAAGAATTTCGTGATCCACATACAAAAAAATGTAAATCACAAAAATATTTACGTATATTCTTTTTTCAAGAAAAATTATGCAAAACTTATTTTTCAAGTAAAATAAAATTCTGAATAACATAAACGGAATCATGGTGCGTTCATGTGCTTTGGGAATTATGGTAAATACCAAACGCCGACATGGAAAAAGCACACATGAATGCCCCCTCTTGTGGTATTTTCCACTGGGCAACTCGTAGAAAATTTTGATACACGAGTTGCCGAGATGAGATGAACTTTAACCTTTCAACATGGCGGCGAGCATGGCATTCAATGTGTTAAGAAAAGCTCTACTTGTCATGATCAGGAAATATTCAGCATTATTTACCTTTTGATAACTCATATTCCTGCTGCAGCTGATGAACAAGGCAATCTATAATTGTTTTAGCCAAATAACAGGCCTGATTCTGAATCTGGTCCACCATCTTTAATTTGTCAACAACAACAAAGGCGGCACGGTGGTGTAGTGGTTAGCGCTGTCGCCTCACAGCAAGAAGGTCCGGGTTCGAGCCCCGTGGCCGGCGAGGGCCTTTCTGTGTGGAGTTTGCGTATTCTCCCCGTGTCCGCGTGGGTTTCCTCCGGGTGCTCCGGTTTCCCCCACAGTCCAAAGACATGCAGGTTAGGTTAACTGGTGACTCTAAATTGAGCGTAGGTGTGAGTGTGAATGGTTGTCTGTGTCTATGTGTCAGCCCTGTGATGACCTGGCGACTTGTCCAGGGTGTACCCCGCCTTTTGCCCGTAGTCAGCTGGGATAGGCTCCAGCTCGCCTGCGACCCTGTAGAAGGATAAAGCGGCTAGAGATAATGAGATGAGATGAGATTCTGAATCTGGTCCACCATCTTTAATTTGTCAACAACTACAAAGGCGTCACGGTGGTGTAGTGGTTAGCGCTGTCGCCTCACAGCAAGAAGGTCCGGGTTCGAGCCCCATGGCCGGCGAGGGCCTTTCTGTGTGGAGTTTGCGTATTCTCCCCGTGTCCGCGTGGGTTTCCTCCGGGTGCTCCGGTTTCCCCCACAGTCCAAAGACATGCAGGTTAGGTTAACTGGTGACTCTAAATTGAGCGTAGGTGTGAATGTGAGTGTGAATGGTTGTCTGTGTCTATGTGTCAGCCCTGTGATGACCTGGCGACTTGTCCAGGGTGTACCCCGCCTTTTGCCCATAGTCAGCTGGGATAAGCTCCAGCTTGCCTGCGACCCTGTAGAACAGGATAAAGCGGCTACAGATAATGAGATGAGATGAACAATAACAAAAGCATATGAACACAACACACTGGTAAATATCATCTTCCCATAGCACATGAACGCAGCATCAGTCCACTTCTGTTAACACCAGTGGTCCCGCCTGCTTTTTGTCGTAGCCGTCCACTCATTGGTCAATTTGTTGGAACGCCCTAAAGTGGGCGGTGCGGAACGGGGGCTGTATGACCCTCCTCGTGTGCCGTACAGACAGGTTTTCCTCCACCGCACCGGCTCTGCACAGAGTTATCCAGCGCGCCAGTCCTCATGGAACCCGAACAGATGGGCCCTCAGACTTTCCTTTACGGTACTGTTCATCCTTCTCTCCTCCTGCGTCTGTAAAGCAGCGGCGGGCTGAGTGGGATGGAGATGGAGTTGGAATGAGGAGTTTTGTTTCACCAGAGCTAGCTCGGAAAACCGTTAAGTTTAGCTCGTGCAGAATTCCATCATCAGCGGTTATATAACTTTATGAGTCTGTGTGTGTTTGGATAAAAGTCTTTATTATGATTATAAATTCGGCTTTAAGTTGTGTTAGCTCGTTTATTTAACTCGGGGTTGTTGGTTTTTTCTTTTACACGCGCGCGCACACGTGTGACGCGATTTCCAAAATGGCGGCGGCGGCCTTTAAAACATTCCAGAGGAAATAATCTGATCTCGGGATGCGTTTGAAAAGAACGTGACTCACTTTATCAAGAGTATTTTTGCATTTCTTGTCCTTTTTTTTAATTTAAATTAATAATAATTTTATTATTAAATATTAAAATACTCACAACGGTAAGTGGAGCGCGTGGCTCAGTCGGTGTCCAGGTTTCAGGCCTGATTGTTTTGTTTTTGGTCACAATCCTCATTTTATTCTCCTTAATTACTGAAACATTTTGAATGAGTTTATAAGTTGTTTCTGGTTATGCTGTTTTCGCCAGATGGCGCGCGCGTGTACACACACACACACACACACACACACCGCGAGCACGTGGAGGCTCCACTCTGAACCCTTCACGCGCTTCCCGGTACATTTTGACTCCCTCGGTCCCGTTTCTGTTCCCGGTGGTGAATCAGTTTGCATCTGCTTGCTTTCTCTCTCTAGACATGTTTGTGTTTAACTATTTCACAGGCTGTGAGCTGAAGCAGGGAAAGGAAGTGACCTTTAACCCCGAGGATGACGACTTCGAGCATCAGCTGTCCGTCAGGATGGTGCGTGCATGGAGCTCGCGAGGCTCCTGATCTTTTATATTCCTGATACCCTGTCCACACTAGGGATTCTGTACCGATACGATACTACTTCGTACCGCAACACCTGTCCACACTAGCAACTATACCGGTACTGTAGCAGTATAACTGTACCGGTACGAAACCCACAAATGTATGGGTTTCGTACCAGTACAGTATCGGTACTGTAGCGCTTCGCTGTAGTGTGGATAGATGAAGCGGTTCTGTATCGATACAAATATAATGCGAAAACGAAACGACCGTGGAGCTGCATGGAGCAAAGAAAGGGAGGGAGAGAAAGGGAGATTCATTTTCTTTAGGGGTGTTCACACGGCAACTTTTACTCCGGTGTAGCATCGGGGCTGCCCCAGTAGAGTGTTCACATGGTACAAAGTTATACCGGTGTCGCCCCTGAAAGCTGCTTAAACCGGTGCAAATCTAACCCTGCTCGGGAGGTGGTTTAAGAAATTTACTCCAGAGTAAATGCTAGTTTGCAGGGCAGCACCGATATAAAATGGGACGTCTGAACGCTACGGGGTAGACTCGCTACATGTGAGGAGCATTGATTACATACGGGCATTGCATAATTTGCATCCTGGTATTTTGCGCTTCCAAAATGCCAAATATCAACAACAACAGAACTGTGTGTCTTCATCCACGTTGTTTTTCCGGCACTTGGTGATGCCATGACAATCTGGAAAAGGAAGTACATTTTCACGCATGCGCATATTTCATTTCCGCATTATTACTATCGTATAGCACGGTCGCAAAAACTGCCGTGTGAACGCGAGTGGGGCTGCGCCGGTGCTAACGCGCTTCTCTCGAGTAAGCAGGTTTGTGACGTGTGAACGTTCCACAAAATTTACACCGGTGTAAGATATATCGCAACAAGATACATCGGTGCAGCATCGATGCAAATATGTGCCGTGTGAACACCCCTATTGTTTCTTTCTCAACTGCCTTGCGCGTTTTATACGATTCGACTGAATAAATGACCACCAGAAATACAGACTGTACATTGACAACAAAAAGCACACACGCGTTGTTTCATCCGCCATATTCTCAGAAGGAAGTTACTCGGTAACCACGGAAACATTTTGCGCACGCGCATTTCAACTACCGTGAAAGAAAACCGCAAACATTTCTCGCTAGTGTGGACAGATGCACTAAACTGTACCGGTATACTTTGTATCGATACAGTTATACCACTATCATATCTGTATATATGTGAACACAACGTTAATTTGATAGGTTTGTGTGTTAGAGTGCACACCGGAAGTGATTAGTGCACACTTTTTTTTTTTTACACAGGGGTCCTTGTAATATTTTTTGTACAGTCTCAGTTATAAAGTCCTACAGTGTAATATTTTGATTCACACCGAAACCATCATGGCCTGATTGGGTCAGTGCTCTCCTGCACTGGTTTAGTAAACTTGTGGAAATATCATTAAGTGTTGTGTATATGTCTCATCTCATTATCTGTAGCCGCTTTATCCTTCTACAGGGTCGCAGGCAAGCTGGAGCCTATCCCAGCTGACTACGGGCGAAAGGCGGGGTACACCCTGGACAAGTCGCCAGGTCATCACAGGGCTGACACATAGACACAGACAACCATTCACACTCACATTCACACCTACGCTCAATTTAGAGTCACCAGTTAACCTAACCTGCATGTCTTTGGACTGTGGGGGAAACTGGAGCACCCGGAGGAAACCCACGCGGACACGGGGAGAACATGCAAACTCCACACAGAAAGGCCCTCGCCGGCCCCGGGGGTCGAACCCAGGACCTTCTTGCTGTGAGGCGACAGCGCTAACCACTACACCACCGTGCCGCCCGTTGTGTATATGTGATAATGTATATGTATTATGTTATAGGTTTGCCAGAAAAAATCCCAATGCCGAAAAAAATGCTCCATACTTTTATTTGTCTGCGAAAACACATTGCATGCTGCAAAACATAGTTTGTAGTGTTTCAAATTGAAGTGACCGTGCACTGAAGGTGTCTAACAGCATTAGGACGTTTTTGTTCTTAGGACTACTATAAATAATGATTCGTAAATCTTTCTCTTAAAAAAAAAATCATTGCTCAAGTTTGTGGATCATCCTGTTTCACATGTGCACGTTTGTGTAACAGTTTAGCACCAATTCATTGGCGTTAATTAATCATCACCCATTCCGAGTTAAAGATCGTCTTGGTAATTGTATCCAGTCAAATAAAAAATTAAGCTGAAGTTTCATCCCGCAGGCGTGCGTCGATCAGGCCACCAAAGACGAGCTGAACGTCGTGGAAGTCGAGGGCCAGGACTCCGAAGGTCAGAAGGTCAAAGCCGTGCTGGCTACGCTGAAGCCGTCCACAATGCCAAGTGTGAGTGTTTCAGACTGTTGGTCTTTTTAGAATGCCTGCATGTTTGTGAAGTTGGATTTGACTGAAGTGGACTCGTGTTTCAGGTGTGTCTGGGTGGGTTTGAGATCACTCCTCCTGTTGTTTTCCGTCTGCGTACCGGCTCCGGTCCAGTTTACGTCAGCGGCCAGCACCTTGTCAGTAAGTAATGTGTGTGCTGATCATGTTTATTTGTGGGTTTCAAAGGAGTTGGAGAAGAAAATCAATCCGAGTTAGATCAACCTGGAGTTTTCAAGTAATTCCATTAGTTTATTGTGCGTTGCTTCAGAAATTTCATGCTACTTGAAGTCATTTTGACACACAGACCTGCTGATCTTTGAGGGACTTAAACTTTGTTGTCGTTGTAGTGATGGGCGGAGATCAGTCTTTCGATGAAGATGATGAAGAGGAGGAGGAAGAAGAGGAGGAGGAGACAAGGACTCCTCTGAAGAGAGCAGCTCTGGTCACCACAAAGCCATCAGTGAGTGTTCAGTAATCACTGGGCTCACTGTGATGTGTTGCTGCTGCTCATGCTATTCTGATTTCAATCTGATTTTTTTTTTTTTTCCTGTCTATAGAAAAAGATGAAGATGGAAGAGGAGGATGAAGATGATGATGAAGATGATGATGATGATGAGTGAGTGCACTTTAAGCTGCACCTGTGTGAACTTGTTCTAGTTTAATGGCTTTCTATGTGGTTAGTGTTTTTTTTAAATCTGGATCTTTCTTTCAGGGATGAGGAGGATGAGGAAGAAGAGGAGAGCGAAGAGGAAACGCCCGTGAAGGTTGAATCCTTGCGTGTGTTCTCGCAGTGTAGTTTAAATGTAAAGCGTGCATGAAGTTAATGTTGGTGTTTGTGTTTCAGGCCAAGAAACCAGCAGCCAAACCGCAGACTCCTGCTCAGAACGGCAAATCCAACACGCCAGCACCCAAACAGGTACCTGTCCAAAACATGCAGAACTTCCAGCACTTTCTATTGTTGACGTTCATAGTTTCCGAGCTGTGTACATTACATATACCCCACGCTGCGGAAGTAACAGTCTGTGGGGTGGAGTCAGATCTGATCAGCTCTTCCTGTGTGGGTGGAGCTGAGTGGAGTCAAGCGAAGAGTCTGTATGTGTTTATGTAACACGGTGTGTGGTCATAGGAGGAGTTGGATCAGATTTAGCTCCACCCCCTGGGCTTGTAGTTCTGTAGTGAATTCTGTGATAAAAGAAAGCTTGATCATTCTTTATCTTCCCATTATCTATAAACTCTTAAACCACAGCACTGGATCCTGATTGGTTAGAAGGAATTTCTTTTTAACTGCAGATCTTTGAATTCATGCACTTATCGTTTCTATAGTAACAACTCATTAACAGGGACTTGCGTTGATATTGTGATCCATATGTAAAACCTTTTTTAAACAGAACAAGACACCAGACGCTGGCAAGAAGAACGAGAAGAAACCACAGACCCCCAAAAGCCCACAAACGCCCAAGACTCCACAAACACCTCTCAGCGTCCTGGATCTCAAGTCTAAGATGATGGCTGCCGTAGGCAAGGTGTGTTTCAAGGTTCACAAGCACATGATGTGCAAATAAATGTGTTTTTTAAGATGAACTTAAAAAGAGATACTTCTTGTTTTGGGGTTTTCTTGGCCAGTCAGCAAAAAACTTTTTTTTTTTTTTTCCCCCATTTCCATGTATTTTATCGTTGTTTATATGATTATAAAAAAGTTACGAACAGTTTCCTGTGCCTGCGCTCACCAGGCGGCATTTTAACTGTAAATGAACTTCAGCTGTGTCTGATTAGGAATTCAGTTTCATACATCATCCGCTGCTGCACAGCAAGCACCAAGGACTCGAACCCAAAGTTTTTGGAAATCCTGCAGCTTTTGTTGAGCGGATAATAAAATATCTTTGAGGTGTATTAATCTGAATTCTAATAACCAAGCCTCAGAAAAAAAGCAAGTTTTTTTTTTTTTTTTTCTCAAAAACCAACCGCGGTAACGCACGGTTATTCTGTTTGGTGCGGAAATCGTTGAGTTGACCAGTCTCCAAGTGATGAAGTAATTAAAGCTAATTATAAACCTGTGTAGAAGTGACGGTCTGCGCTGTCAGCAAATTGCGGCAGTAATTAATGGAGTCAGCAGTCGACATTATGACTCGGAGATGAGACTAGACAGGAAATGCAGCGCTGATCACAATTCAACTTTAAAGTTGGTTCTTCTGCTTAGTGTTCATGTCCATGAAGGGGTGGAGCTTAAGTACAGGACGTGGATAGATTTATTTGTGGCTCAACTTAAGTGTTAGATTTTTCAAGAGATCTTTTGTATTAAATGTTTTCAAAGATATTTATATTAATTCCATATCAGTTTCTTCCTCGTGTCTTGTATATGCACCTGGGTTTTGTTAACAGTTAAAGGTGTTTACATATTTCTTAATTATTCCAACGTGTGTAAAATAAACCATCCAGAGTCGCATCGTTATTGTAACGCTCGATCGTGAGATTTCTCGCTGCTCTGCCCCAGCTTCTGGGTTTTGCCTTGACCTTGATAGCCATTCTCTGCACACGGTGATCGGGAAACTGACTTACTGGTCGTCTGTCGTGTCCATGAAATGACCTCGTCCTATGAAAGTAGGTCGTTCTTTACTATGTTATTTTCATTTGCGAAATCTAGTACGTTAATGTTACTTCTCCAGTGCTACTTTTCCACGGCTGGAGCTAGCAAGCAAGATGTCGTGAACGAAAGGATTGTGGCAGTTTGCTGATCCACTTAAACTCTGCCTGCTTCTTGGTGCAACTTTTTGTCCGGGGGGGGAGAGAGAGGATACAAAGCTGCTTCAAGCGATATGAGGTGTGACATTTAAACATTGTGGTGTTTGTTTGCAGGGAGTGCAGCTACCCAAACTTCAGCCAAAGTTTGAAAACTATGTGAAGAACTGCTTAAAAGTTACTGATTCAGAGGTATTTATTGGGTTTTATCACTTTTTTTTTTTTTTTTTAAGTTTCCATTCAAATTAATTTACCTTTATATGAATGTAATGTAGTAATGACCATTAGTGAAATGTTTAATTATAAATATTTGCCCTCTCCACAGGTGATGGGTGAGCTGTGGCAGTGGAGACAGACATTGAAGAATTAATCCAACGTTTTACTCAGTTAAATTATGTCTTGTCTTTTTGTTGTTGTTTTTTTTTTTTTAAATTTCTCCATCCTGAGTTGTTCTGTCTGATCCGTGCCGTTCTTTTTAAAAAGTTCATTTAAAAGTCACTTTATACCACCCACGTTCCTTGTTTTTCTTGACTTTTTATTTTTTTCAGTCATGTTCAGAAACTCCTTTGGGTTTCTGGTTCCTCTGTGAGGCTGTGTGTGCTTCTCCTGAGCTATAAATTCCATCATGAGTGCAGTGAAGGGACATTGTTTCTGAACGTTTCTGCATCGTGTAAGAATTTCATGTATGAAGCTGCAATTGTGAATACTGTAAAATGGCACAGGTCGGCAGGTTTAACTCTGAGAAGACGTTCTCTGTCCACTGAGTTGGGAGAAATGAAACTTGTCTGTTCATTTGCAATGAAAAATTTTACTGCACAGGAATTTTAAAAAAACTTTTGGGGGTGGCACTTTCTATGACTTATTTCTACGCCATGTTGAATTGCACCTGCTTCAGAAACAACTTTAAGTAAAAAGCAGAGTAAAGTGGAATTTTCAACACTTTTTATAATCAGGATAAGATCCAAGCTGCTGAAGTTTTCAATAAGAATAGAAATAAATAACTCAACTGCACCTGTTTTTAAATTTTGTTTGAGCAGGAAAATATTGAGCCTGATTGCTCAATATCTTCACCTTTGTTCATCATTTTTTAACTGTTGGCTTACTTGGGTTTTAGCTACATGATACATAGTACTGTGCAAAAGTCTTACACCTATTTTTTTTTCTCCATATAAACTTTGTTCAAGATTTCTCTTTGATGACTTCTATATTATCGAGTCAGTACAAAAACATTTTAGAGTACCAAAAGTTAGTTTTCCAGTACAAAATTTAATGTGACAGGAATATTACATAATATTACAAAAGACCCCACTTTTCAGATTAAAAAAGAAAACATAATGAAGGCTACTGGGGTTTGGTGCAAAATGAAGAAGCGAGTGTGACAGTGTCCAGAAGAACTGTGGCTGGTTCTGTAAGATGCTCAGTAAAACCTGCAGCTCGTTTCCTTATAAAACTGCACTCATTGGACCTGAGACTTTTTAAAGCAAAGGGTCATCTCATACCAAATATTGATTGTTTTATTATGGCTTACTGCTGTTTTATAATATTTTTGTTAATATTTCATTATTTTTAAGCCATTTTTGGTCCACAGCATTTCTTTGTGCCTAAGAATTTTGCACAGTATTACAGCTAATAGCTGAGAAAATGTGATGGGCAGTGAATCTGACCTGGGTACTCGTTTTAATTATGCACTAGATAGGTGTCTAATATTATGGCCAAACTTGACGGGAAGACTTTGTAGAAAAAGACACCCTGGCCTCAGCTCCCTGTTCTTGCCTGATGGGAGTGGAACCCAATGTGGCCTTCTATTGTTGCTCATCCACCTCAAGGCTTGATGTTTGGTGTGTGCTGAGATACTTTTCTGCTCACCACAGTTGTAAAGAGTGATTGAGTTGCTCTATACTTCCTGGTAGCCCAAATCAGTCTGGCAATTGTCCTCTAAACTCTCGCTCAACACTGAGTTTCCAGCCAGAACTGTCACTCTGAATGGTATTTTTGCACCATTGTGTGAAAATCCCATGAGATTAACAGTTTCTGAAATCCTCAAGCCAGTCCATCTGGTGCCAACAACCATCCCACAGTTCAAGTTACCAGAAATCCTTGGCTGCTGTTCCTTATCCTGATGTTTGATGTGAACATTTTATGCGTTGTGCTGCTGCTTCCATATGATTAACATAAACGAGCAGGTATGCAGGTGTTCCTATTAAAGTGGAGAGTGAGTGTATAATTAGCCTTCTGTTAGCTAGCATGCTATTAAACTTGACTACTATGATACTTAAAATAATACAGCAGCACAGTGCTCTATTCAATAGTTTAACCTGGATAATTATGCTAATTGCAAAATAGTTAGCCTTGTGTTAGCTAGCTTGCTAGAGAACCTGTTAGTTGGTTTCCCTAATTAGCTAGTTTACCCTGCTAATCTTTTCAGAAATTCTATTAGTTTCTGCACTAATGTTTAAGAGTGGGGTTCTACATGTCCCTTATAAAACAGGATTATGTCTTTTACAAGTCTTCACTGGGGAATCACTGAATTTATTTTCACTTCAGAGGGGCATATGGTATGTTGTTTAATCTGATTAATTGATGAGGGTTTTCCTCATTATCATGAACTGAAAGTCAAACAAATACATATATACAACATAATTATGCTGTTTACTAATGACAGGGCTACTATCCAACTAACCAGTAGCCAGGGCTGCTTTTTAACTAGTCAGTGCTAAATTAAGCTAATCGTGCTAATACCTCACCCATACCCAGAGAGTTTAGACTGGTTATTAGCTGTCTCTCTATATATTTTTATCTCATCTCATCTCATTATCTCTAGCCGCTTTATCCTGTTCTACAGGGTCGCAGGCAAGCTGGAGCCTATCCCAGCTGACTACGGGCGAAAGGCGGGGTACACCCTGGACAAGTCGCCAGGTCATCACAGGGCTGACACATAGACACAGACAACCATTCACACTCACACCTACGGTCAATTTAGAGTCACCAGTTAACCTAACCTGCATGTCTTTGGACTGTGGGGGAAACCGGAGCACCCGGAGGAAACCCACGCGGACACGGGGAGAACATGCAAACTCCGCACAGAAAGGCCCTCGCCGGCCACGGGGCTCGAACCCGGGCCTTCTTGCTGTGAGGCGACAGCGCTAACCACTACACCACCGTGCCGCCTATATATTTTTATATTTCGAAAAATCTAAATAAATATTCCTACCAGTCAATCCTATAGGTCATGGACTATGTTTCATAAAGGAGATCTATTTTAATTTCATTATATAAAAAAGAGAAAACAGGGTCATTGGATCAATACTCCAGGCAATTTCAAATTAGCATTCATGTTCTATGATTGATTAGAGATGATGTTGAAATAATGAACTTAAGATATCAAAGCAGGAAAATGGTTTAAAAGGAAAAAAATGTTTATTTTATTTATTTGAATTGTGTCTGGAGGGCAGGGGAGGGTGTGTCCCTGATTTTTCCACATTGAAGCTGGAAAACCTTCTTGTACAAACACTAGTACTAATGTGTGGTGCTGCTTATAATTCCTAAAAGCAGCATATAGCTTTTTTTTTTTCTTGCTTTTTAAAGCCGTGTAGAACAGGAACAAAAAAAAACAAAAAAAACTAAAATCTATCCTGGATATCACAAATACTGTACCTTTTTGACTTTAAATAAGCTACACGGTTCAGCCACTAGATGGAGCCAGACCACTGCAGCTCATTGGGTCATACTGTATACTGCATTTCACTTTCCCTGAATGATGTCATTGTCCCTGTGGGCCTACGGGGGGGGCCAGGGGAGGCCAGAGGCCTTCCTGTGTTGTGGATTAGCCAGGTCTCTGAACGTTTATTAATGGCGGCTGTTAGCTGTTAAACATTCAGAGAGCTTTATGATAGGATAGCGGGTTCACCTATTGTAATGTTAAATTGCTTTATAATGGACGGCATTCCATTTGCCCCCCCACCCTCCTTCTCTCTCTCTCAGGTGGGTCAGTTCCTCAGAGTCAGCACTCGGGTGGGAAATCGCCGGCCGTGTTTACGATCCCACAGGAGCCTGTGTGAGGCCCTAAGTGCTTCAGTGCTGCGGCGTGCATAATGGTGTCCAGTTAAAGCGCAACTTTCATCACACTATCTTCGAGCAGAGAAGTGTATAAAGCACTTCTGGGTGAGGTAACAATAAAGCACCACAAAAGAAAGTTAGAAGCCAAAAAAAAAGGAGGGTTTAATTACATTTCCAGTTATTTACATAGGAATTACAATACAATGTACGTATAATACACAGCATTTGGATGCATCGAGAGTGTTTTAGAAACATCTTAAACATTTTATTCACCACTGCATATAACTTCTCTTCATGGCACACCTTCAGTACTGTACAGCCTTCTTGTTTCTTTTTTTATAAGAGTCAAACAATTAATTCATTCGTCATTTCTGAAATAATGCCTCATGATTTTAAAAATAAAAAAATGAGATGAGCGTCGTCACTCACGCACGTTGCAATTTTGTCGAGCCAGAACGTTAGAATTTGATCAACTTCTCGCAAACTTGACCGTATGACATCACCAATTTGCCTAAACTGACTTTATCATTTCCTCTGACAAAATTCTGCTTTAAACCTGAAACACAGTAAAATAGTTCTGCGAGCGCGTTGCACAAACATTAACCAGATACCGAGCATAAAGGCACCTGGAACTTCAAGCTAGATATGACATGCTGATATTTTTATAAACTATATTTATAATCCTGTTTTGTATTTGCTAATTCTCTATCTTTTAGCCTCAAAAAAAAGTGCCACAGCAGCCAAGCTAAATGTGTTTTAATGCTAACGTTGCCTCCAAGCAGTTAGCCGACTTCACCAGTAAACTATCAAACATATCAATAGAAAAACTATTACATTGTGATTAAAAGCATACGCCAGGCTGCCTAGCACCTGCGTTACATTACAACGGTCCCCATGTTTGCTAGCAAGAGAGCTAACTTTAGGCTATTATATTGTGTATAAATCAGGAAGTATGTAAACTTGGGGGCCAGATTTGCTAACACGCTAGTACATATGGTGCTAACTAGTATATAGTAAAATTAAAATATAGCTACTTGTATAAATATATCACCTATTTTGTTGTGATTAAGACAATCTCTATGATTGTTAGCAAGCTAGCAAACCTCAGGTTATTATCTTGTGTAAAATATATTAATTTTTTATATAAGAGTTTTATAGATTTTTTAACCACTATTACTTGTGTAATAACTATGTAATAAGATAAAAAATAAAGCATTCATTCACGTAACTGCAGTGTAATTTTGCGCTCCTGAGTCGGCCAGCTGGTAAAAACAAAAGAGAGAGATTTTTTTTTTAAATTTAGGTCAAATCTAGTTCTCAATTTAGCTAGTTTTGGTGATGTCATATGAATTCAGGATTGTGATTGGTTGCTCAAACGTTAACTTGACGACGTTAAATCAAGATGTGCTTTCGTCAGCTGTTAGAAACTGAAGATGAAACCGCAGAATAGCCCTTGACCCTTACGAAAATGTAAGCAGTCCTGATTTTTTTTCTCAGGCCTCTGTGTGTGTGTGTGTGTGTGTGTGTGTGTGTGTGTGTGTGTGTATCCTTGTTAGCTTTATGTTCAGATTGCCCATTGTAAGGGCCGTGGGAGGTCATGTTCTGAATAATTTATCCTCGGTTATGTGTCTCTGCGGCGTTCCCTCAGCATGATGAGATTATGCAGGGAGGGAGGGAGGGGGGAGAGAGAGACAGAAAAAAACAGAGAGATAGAAAGATGAGTCTCTCCATGTAGCAGCTCTGCGTGTGTGTGTTCGTTCATTTTGGAGCTCATCCTCCACTCTGGAGGTATGGTTTGCACTCCGTACAGAAAACGTCCCGTCGTTCTTTGAGATGCAGCTGTGTGGTGATGAGAGAGTGAGATGCTGGGAGGGGTTGATAGGGTGATTAGGGGTGATGGGGTGTTTATTGAGGATGAAGGGGCTCACGCCAGCGCAGTGAGCTTGGCGCCCTCGTCGCTGGCCCACGGCTGCAGGTTGTGCAGCGCGAACAGGGACGAGTTGTGCATGCACAGCGGGTCGGCCGGCAGCGGGTCGCTCAGAGACTTGTGGAAGGCGTCGTGCTGAAGCTGCATCATCAGTCGGTTGGCCTGCTGTCGCTCAGCCTCGCGCTCCTCCGCCGTCTGCCGTCTGCCAAACCAGAGCACGGACAGTGTCAGAAATCTGGACTTCACAATAACTTCTGAATCAGAATTTATCTCCTAATATTAATAACATTAATAATACCATCTTTTTTTTGGTTGGTTGGTTGTTGTTTTTTTTACTATTTCCAAGCTTTAAATTTTCTTATTCTGTGACGAGATCATTTTTCCAAGTTTATTCAAAATTATCTATCATTACAAGAAGACACTTTCAGGCTTGAAATTATTTACAGAAATAGGTTTAATTAATAATCTTATAATTGGTTTACTGTGTAATTTTATCACGTCAATAAATCTGACTATTCAAGGTCATCTTTCTTGTGAACCCAAATAATTCAGACACAAATCTGGTTTCAATCCCAGGTGACTGGATTTTTCCTGTTGCAGCTTGAGATTAGGAAATGACCTACACATATATGTAGTTTTTTATTAATATATCATCATCCATGTTACATATTTTCAAATCAAATTATTATTGTTATTGATTGTCCCAGAAATTTTAAGATCTGTCGTGTCGAGTCTTGTTCATTGCTGTTTGGATTGAATTACTGGAGTATTTCAGTTTAAACAGCATGTGTTATCTGTAAATCTGCTTAAACACATTTAAACACACTGATGCGTATAAAAAAGCAAAATACGACAATTATCACTCGATGAATTAACAGCTTTGTTCTTAAATATCCTAAAAGTTTACGCAATGCTAAATTTCAGTGTATTTACTTATAACTTGAATTGACTTTCCACGATTTCTTAAAGATAATGAAATGCTGTTAAAAAGAACGTTTAAGATGTCACTTCAAGTGACTAAATTTAAACATTTAAATGTACTTCAAGTTCCTTTGACTTTTAAGAATACCAAAAAAGTGTCTTAAAGTTACAAGTATATTTCATGAATTTAAAAAGTCCAGTAAAGGCACCGAAATTTCCTACTAAATTTAATGTTCTTTAAGGTTGAGATTAATGCAATTAAATTCACATTTTCACTTGGTGTATATTAATAATTATATATAACAGGACAATGATTTTTTACATGTATACAGTGCTGTGCAAAAGTCTTAGGCACTTGTAAAGAAATGCTGTGGACCACAAATGGCTTAAAAATAATGAAATGAAATGTTTCAACGTTAAAATAAATACTATAAGCAGTAATCAGTGAGCCATAATAAATGAAACAAAGTCAATATTTGGTGTGAGATAAGGCAAATCCCTTTGCTTTAAAAATATACATATAAATCTCCGTCTCAGGTCCAGTGAGGTCAGTTTTATGTGGAAATGATCTGTAGGTTTTACTGAGCGTCTAACAGAACCAGCCACAGTTCTTCTGGACACTTTGACTGTCACACTCACTTCTTCATTTTGCACCAAAACCCAGCAGCCTTCATTATGTTTTCTTTTTTCATCTGAAAAGTGCTCTCTTATGGAATACGCTGCTCAGATGCAAACTTTTTTTTTTTTGTAACATTTAATTTTGTGCTGGAAACCGAACGTTTGGACTCTAAAATGCTTTTGTAATGTTGTGACTCGATAATGTAGAAGTCATAAAATAGAAATCTATAACAAAGTTTGTGTGAAAAAACAAATAGTAAAGGTTCCTACGCTTCCTAAATGGGTTCTTTCTAATAAGAAAACACTGTTTTAGGATTCTATGTAGAACCTTTAAAGGTTTCCTCCACGGCACAGCTGAAGAACATGTACATTTAATAGTCCTAGTTTTGTTTTTTCCTGAGCGTGTGTTTTGAGTTAAGTTTACTCTGCACTCGTCGTGGGTGATGTAGGTGAAACAGACATTTGCGAAATAAATCGAGGAATGCATTAGTGCAAGACCCAAAAAAAAAAAATCTGAAAATAAATCCTTTTCAAATCGTCAGAGTCGTGGAGGTGGAATGTGAGCGGGTTTTGTTGATATTCAGAGGTAATGAAGACAACATGGTTGTAAACGTCCTGCTTTCTCTCCAGGGCTGTGTTTTATTTACACTCGTGTTCAATTCAATTAAAGTTGCTCTAAATCTCTCCCTCCTCCAGATCAGGTCCATAAGGGTGGCGTTAGTGTTGTGTTCACAGTGTGCGCTCTGCATGTACGATCCTGAGTGTAAATCTATCCGTGTTGATGATTTAATAGCTGCACTTTTGCTCATCACAGTGCAATTCATTTCCCTCTGACTCTCTACTGAGGAATTATCACACATCAGCAAGTCAGAGGCGGACGTTTCTTCGGATTAGCGATTCGATTTCTGACATGGCAACTAATTAAAATTTACATTACAAGTGAAAGTGAAACCTTTTACACACAGGCACAAAATTCAGAGGTGAAATTTTCAACGTGGTTTTTCAACACATGCGCACATTTGTCATACATAGTGCATGCTTTTTATTTATTCAATTATTTACACATTTTTGCATTTATGTACTTGTTTATTTTCACATTTGAGTTTTCTACATGCAGGTCACGTTTTTTTTTTGCATGTTAATTTTGCTTGCTTTTTATTTATATTTATAGATTGTTTTCTTTCACATGTAGATAATGTGGTTTCATTTTTACACGTGATTTTAATTTATTCATTCATTCGTTTGTTTGTTCACGTGTAGTTCGTGGGTTAATTTATCCACATGGTATCCACATGACGTGATTCATTCCATTGATTTCACGTGATCACATGATGTCACGTGTTTCCTTGAATGCACATGCGCGGTTTTCAGGGAGCAACCTGGACTTTCATATCTTGTATCGCCTAATCACACGTGATCGATATGACGTGAAGTGTGTGATGGTTCTCCATGCTGTAAGTGTGTTACATGCGTGTCGTAAGTCCTAAACGCACGGTAAGAACAGCTTGTCGTGACGGTTTACTCCACGTTGCTGCTGTCTCATTGTGAAACTGCGTAAAATGTTAAACATTTGAGGTGCTGATTCTGCAGAATAAAGTGTTTCTGTCTTGACTTTTCATTTTAATGGCCGTGATTAAAGATTATAATAAATGTAAGATGGGTGGAAACAACAGCTTGCGCATTAAATATATATACTCTGCAAATGAAGTCGTAAAAAAATAACTGCAGCTTGTGAGGAAGTTTGTGTCGGTTAAAGAGTCGCCATGTTGAACCTCTGCTGAATCCATCGCGCACTCAGAGGCCTGCCGTGTTCGGTGGGTTGTGTTTTCCGTCATGTTGTAATCAGCACCTGGGCCAGATGTGGATTTGTGCTGATGTTTTTCCAGGCAGTTCGCAGCAGCTGGCTGCATTTTGTCCTGTTTTATAACTAAACACAGATGCAGCTCTAAAGTGACGTCTACTGGAGGAGGAAACCGCAAGCTTCCACACGGTTCTGATGAGATATTTTATTGATATCACTGAATCCAGTATGATACGATACAATTTCAAGTCATCATTCAATTATTTTATATTTAATGATATCACTGAATCTATTGTGATATAATAGGACTGTGATTCATAAAGCAACAATTCAGTATCTGACAATACGACTGAAAATGCTTGGATTCGATATAATACGATATGATATGATTTGATTGAATACGATACAGTATGATTCGATTCAACACCATACGATATGATTAAATTCAATATGATTCAATATGATTCGACTGAATACAACAAAATACAACTTTGATTCATAAAACAGCAATGTGATATTTGACAATACAACCAAAGCTGCTTAGATTCAATATATGATATGATTTGATTCAATAAGATACAATATGATTCAATTCAATATGATATGATTTGATTCAAAATGATGATTCGATTAAATGATACAATATGATTAGATTCAGTACAACAGGATATGAAGTGATTCAATTGAAGATATGATTTGATTCAAAATGATACAATATGATTCGATTCAGCACCATACGATATGATTTGATTTGATCCAAAATGATATGCTATGATTCGATTAAATACGATAAGATATGATTCGACTGAATACAACACACTGTAATACAACTTTGATTCATAAAGCAGCAGTTTGATATTTGACAATCCCTTTGAATCTGGTACAATACCACAGGATTTTGATTCAAAAGGCAACTACTCTATTTGACAATATTACTGAATCTGCAATAGTTCGATATGATTTAGTCGTCTCTGATAGATATTTTGTTCAACTTTGAGAATCTGCATCAAGCCCACAATTGTTCCCTCCTGAATGATGAGTTGTTTGTCTTTTGTTTTGATAATAATCGACTTACAAGTATCGTCTTGATTTATTTCAGTTGTCTTAAATCGAAGTATTGATCTGAATCATCTTTTGGCAATCTGAGTACTGAATCTTTGTGGCTTTGCGTTACCACAGTGTGTCATGACAGTTGTTTTTCTACAAAAATCCTACAAACCATCAGCATTTTTATTGTCTGGTTTAAACATCTACAGCAGGTTAATGCAATCGACAGTAAATAATTGAATAATTTAATCTGAAACTGTTTTGTGTTGTGTTGCACCATAATTGCTGCAACTAGTTTCAGAAGAATTAAACGTTTCTTTTCTTCATAGTCAAGGCAGAAATCTCACAACTAGCAACAGATCGAAATAATATAAAAATAAAATCGATCTCACTTTGGATGTGATCTTGTTGACAGCAAAATGAATAAAAGCTGCTCTGATGTGAACACTTCTCCCTGAATACCGGAGATGTTTCCTTGTTAAGAGTACACTAAGTGTGCATCCTTTAGCGTAGCATAAATATTACTCTGAAGATAATTAAATGTACAAGAGTGGGCTTTATCCTCCAGTTGTCTAACTTACTCATGTTTAAAAGGTTCACTACATTCACACTAAAGGTAGAGAAGGTGTTTTCGATGGTACACCCTCACTGCAAGTGTCTGGTGTAGTACTGTAGAGTTTTCCTCAGAGCGTAGTCATGAAGTCTGACAACTCCATTTAATTCATCCTTACAAACTTATTGTGAAATATATTCATTAACTCTGGATGTGTGTGTACCGGTATTTTTGTCTGTTTTTTTTTTTTAAGACAGAATGTTGAAAATGAACACTGAGGAGAAAAACAGTCCAGTCTTCAGAGGAATTTTTTTTCCTTTCGGTCAACAAGCTGCTGCAGGTCACATGATTACCTTTTTCATAATTTTATATACTTATTAAATAGGTGATGTTATGAATAATAATACGACTAATAAAAAGAACGCAGCCTTTAGCGTACATCTGTGGATGTAAACTGTCGAAGTCCTGTAGGAAAGGTGTGGACTTCACTGTGAGGACTGCAGATGTTAGCGAAATTAGCTAATTGTAAAGCTGGGGTTTTGAGGTACATGTCTGATATTTATATACACTAAAACTGAATATACACTACCGTTCAAAAGTTTGGGGTCACTTTGAAATGTCCTTATTTTTGAAAGAAAAGCGCTGTTCTTTTCAATGAAGATCACTTTAAACTAATCAGAAATCCACTCTATACATTGCTAATGTGGTAAATGACTATTCTAGCTGCAAATGTCTGGTTTTTGGTGCAATATCTCCATAGGTGTATAGAGGCCCATTTCCAGCAACTCTCACTCCAGTGTTCTAATGGTACAATGTGTTTGCTCATTGCCTCAGAAGGCTAATGGATGATTAGAAAACCCTTGTACAATCATGTTAGCACAGCTGAAAACAGTTGAGCTCTTTAGAGAAGCTATAAAACTGACCTTCCTTTGAGCAGATTGAGTTTCTGGAGCATCACATTTGTGAAAATGGCCAGAAAAATGTCTTGACTATATTTTCTATTCATTTTACAACTTATGGTGGGAAATAAAAGTGTGACTTTTCATGGAAAACACAAAATTGTCTGGTGACCCCAAACTTGTGAACGGTAGTGTAACTTGTAAACTAGAATAAACTTCAACTTTAAAATTAAAACTGTAAATGTGTGCTTTTACACAGGGATTTTTTTTTTAATAATCTCACTGAGGTAAACTGCAAATTCCCGCCAAATCCACATTCTGGAACATTGCTGATGACGTCCCATGCGCGCGCGTTCAAACTGCAGTAACTATGGCGACACTTCTAACCCTGCCCTCTCTCTCGCGCGCGCGCGGTTATTTCCCACAGCGGCGCGCTTCAAAAGAATAAATGAGGCTTCTGCAGCGCGCGCTCTCTCTCTCTCACCTCCACTTGGTCCTCCGGTTCTGGAACCACGTCTTGACCTGCGCGTCGGTCATCTTGAGGGTCTTGGCGAGAGCCGCGCGCTCGGCGCTGGCCAGGTATTTCTGCCGGTGGAAGCGCTTCTCCAGCTCGCAGATCTGCGCGCGTGAAAACGACGTGCGCGGCTTCTTCCGCTTGGGCGGTGTCCGGTTCTGGTACGGGTGACCGATCCGCCGTGCAACCACGGTGAAGGGTGTCAGGGCCGCTGGAGAGGACGGAGAGGGTTATTCCAAACCGGAAGTGTCAAATGAACACGTGATCATTGAGCATTAACATCATGGGGGGAAAAGTGTGTATGGAATAAACAGAAAATAAATAATAATAAACAAAATAATAAACAGATAGAGACCGACTTGGGGAAGCAGAATTGTTGTTAATTATAGAGTTTAATTTTAGTGTTTACATGAAATGAGATTTTGCATGAAATACTTTTTTTAATTATTATTATTATTATTATTATTATTATTAGGATTAGAAAGTTACTTCTAAAAACAATTGTTCAGAGAAACGTGATGTTCTTGTGTGTCCAATTTACACGTCGTTTGTTCGACACTTCACGTGAAACGTGATATTCACGTGTTTTAGAATTATTTTTTCTCGCTGCTCATTTATTTTCATGTCTTTATTATTTTTTTTACATGTAGGTCATGTTGTTCTTTTTTTTCACCTGTCACACACGCACGTTCGGGGTAAACCACAGTGCCATGCACGTTCACGTGTTTATCACGTGTGATCACATATCACTCACATATTTTACAAAAAAGTGTGTGTGTGGGGGGGTGTTGTTAACACAAGAGGCATCTTTAGTACCTTTTTATTTATAATTAATATTTATATATGTAATATATCTTACATATATGGTGAGAAGGTGTGTGTGTGTGTGTGTGTGTGTGTGATGATCGTATTTAGCCGAAATCGTTCATAATTTATGACCCGTTTTCCCTCGACTCCTCCCCAATGCATTAAAAGCTGAGAGTTTGGTGCTGTTCGGTGTGAAAGGGAGTGAAATGTGCTCTGATTCAGCTGAGCTACAGGCTCGCGAGCCGAAGTGTGGGGAAAAAAACAGGTGAAATAAGTAAAAAAATAAATAAATCACAGTAATTACGGGAAATAATTTTACTTTCTTTTGTTCTTTGGGGAAACAGAAAGTAATGCAGAGGCCTAGTATAAATTGAAGAATTATTTTAGACCCAGGAAGGTTAATTTTTGAAACAAAAAAATGCGTAAAATTGTTTATTGAGAGAGCCAGACTTGTTTTTATTGTGTGTTTGATTGTCAGATGCTGTAACTTGCATGTTAAATCAGACCTACAGACTACAGCTGAAACATTATTTCTATTATTTCTCGACACGCCACTGAAATACGCAATAATGCACCAAATTTATTCTGTGTGTGTGCGTGTGTGTGTGTGCGCGCGCGCGCTTTAAAGTGTGAGGCCTATGGGGCCTCCATGAATAACCCTGCTGAAATATTGATACGTAAAATATTGATAAAGCACTTGGCGTTTTTTTTTTCCTTTTTCTTTTCGGGATTGGTGATGAATGGCTGTACCGACACCGGGGGAGGCCTCGCGCGCGCGTCACAAACCGGAGCTGAACTCTTAAAACCTGACAGCGTGTTTGATTTCTTTATCCATTCACCATCCTTTTAAAATCAATCTGCGCGATATATGGCGCTGTTTTAGCGCAACACACACACACACAGGGCATTATCTATTTATGAATTTGCTCTGAATGTGAACCAGCTGCTCTTAATGGACGCTAATACAGGAGCTTAATGCTGATTGTAAATCTGTTGTTATTGTTGTTTTGCATAAATTAACGATTCGGGACATCATGAATATTAATAACCCAGTTTGTTTTAAAGGCAATATTCGATACTCGTGAGGATATCGTGAAGACTTCACTGCTATTACTTCTGGGGGAAAAAGTTAGATGATTAAACTCTAGAGAAATATACAACACATGAAATACATATCTATATTAATATTAACTGGAGTCTGTGTTATTTTATATATATATATATATATATATATATATATATATATATATATATATATATATATATATATGCGTTATTAAGGGACATCAGCTCAAAGAAACTCCATTGTTTTCTTCCCGTTATAGGAGATTAAATGTGTATTAGTTTTTCCCCAAAAAATGTGATACTGATATATAGACAGTGTACATTTTATTTATTGATATCTATAAAGTTTATTTGTGAGAAATTGACATGCTCCAAGTCTGATGTCCCATAATTCCTGAATCTCGCCTCATCTTTACACACACACACACACACACACACACACACGAGGTCACACCACCAGCCTTCCAACAGCTCCATTAACTCTGAGCCCAAATATCTCATCCGTTTCCCAGCTTCCTTTCAAATTGTTTAAAATATATTGAAGTATTAATTATCCCATATGTTGTAACACCAATCATTTAAAAATCAACACGAAATTCCTTTGATGGACCTGGAAATTTAATACTGAATGTTTACATCAATCTATGAGGAATATTCAAAGTGTTAATTTTGCAAATCTATGAATTTTTTTTTAATCTTTTTTTTGGCTGCTCTTAAAAATATAAAAGTTCGTGCCATCGGTTTTTTTTTCCCTTTTTTTTAAATTTAGGGTTAGATGGATTTGGATGTGTTTAGGGAAAAAAGTGAGCTGAAAGGATTCAGAAGTATTCCTGATTTGTCAGTGAGTCCTGTGAATGAATAATAATTCTGTAAGATTCGTCCTGCTCGGTTCAGATGGACACATCAGGAGTGAGTTGGTGTGTTTTCAGGGATTAATCATGCAGTCTGATTGGAGATGAGCTCCAGCTGGACTTGTGCGCAGTGACGCGTGTTTTATAAAAATGAGCTGTTGTTCTGTTTTTGTAAATGATGATGATGATGATGATACCTGCAAAGCGGTCCTTGGCGAAGCGCTGGCTGCTCTCCATCCAGGGGAAGCCGATGCCGCTGAGCGCGGGGACAGTGGGGGGCACGGCGGCGGTGAGCGGTCTGTGCGCCGGGACTCTGATCACACCGCCGGGCGCCAGAGCAAAGTTCGGCCCGTACGCACCGGATTCATCATACGGAGCGGCCAGACCGTGAAAAGCTCCAGAGAGAGCCGGGTACGGACCCGGACTGGCCGCTCGGTGACCGTGCGCACTGTCCGGACTGTTCTGTGTCGAGTTCTGTTGCTGCTGCTGTTGGTGCTGCTGTTGTTTTTGCTGCTGTTGTTGCTGCTGTTGTTGTTGCTGCTGCTGTTGTCGTTTTTGGCTCTCTGGCTCTCCACCACTGAGGATCTGATCGATGCCGAAGCTGATGGGTTCGTGTTGGCCAGGCTGAGATGTCTGACCCGTGGGGCTGGAGCTTGGCGCTCGGTCCATCCTCTCCTTCCACAAACCTGACCGAATACCCTTCTGGGGACTTGTATTCCACTTTCAGATGACTGATAGCTGTTCAACGCTACTGAGGGTTAAATTCCTGAGAAGTTTTTTTTTTTTTTTTTCGGCAGAGGATTCCGGGGTAGCGCCAGCCTCTATCCGGGCATGGAAAGTTTTTTTGGCAGAAGGACTTGGACCGGTTTCACACACAGTCCCAGGTTTGTCTCCTGGTCTTTTAGCTCCTCCTACTTCATTTCTGTTCGCCTCTTTTCTCATTGGTCACTTTGCTCTTCTTCTGTCCTCACTGGTGGACACTTTATGACATCATTCTCTGATTGGTCTGGAGTGGAATTTCTTCTTCTTTTTCTTTTTTCCTGTTTTCTCCCCTGTTCAATCTCCTACACGGTATCTTCATGTAACTGTTTGTCTGTCGGACACTTTAAAGTGTTTTAAAGTGATAAGTGGTTTTTATTTCAGTCCTTTGGTTACAGTTTATTGCTTTATGTTTATAAAATAAGTGTGTGTGTGTGTGTGTGTGTGTGTGTAAAGCAAAAAAACACACTGGTGTTCTCCCACTGTTTAGGGTTAATCAGATGAACGCGAGATGTCTCTCACGGGGTAATCTGGGGTGTGTGTGTGTGAGAGAGAGAGAGAGCGCTCCATCGATCGGTCGGATGAGAAACTCGAGCCGGTGTGTATTAAAAGCGGCATCATTAGAAAACCATTCGAACTTGAGTTCGCCTCCAGCAGCGCGGGGAGCCTGGGCTTCTCCACCATCACATCATCGGTTATTACATGAAGGGAAAAACACAATCATGCTTTATTTATTGATCCTGCTGTGGAAAAGGCTTTAATAATGTAACTCTAATTAATCATTCTGATATTTATGCATTATTATTATTATTATTATTATTATTATTATTATTATTATCGAGATGAACATATGACCTAGTTAAGATGACAATAACATGCCTACATAAGCTAATAAACTATTTTATAGCTTACATAATATACATATAACATTTAGAATACACACCAAGAAATATAAGATACATAAGACAATAAAAGCAATGTTGTATTTTTTTAAAGATTGTTTCACTTTTATTAGGAATTCCATCCATCCATCCATCCATCCATCCATTATCTATAGCCGCTTATCCTTTTATTAGGAATTCGTGTTACTTAATCAGTAACTGGTGGTTAGTGATTCGGTAAATAGTTAATAAAATTTGTATTTTATTTTTGCCTTTAGGATGATTATTTTCGCACTCTGTACATTGACACCATTTATTATTTTTATTTTTAAAATGTATTTAGAATTTATTATGAAACATTATTCCTCCGGATCTACCCAAAAGAGACGGTTTATTTTAATTCTAGGCGGCATACAAAACATTTTCTACAGTTTAAACTATAAATTAAACTCTCACCTGTCCGTCTTTACAAAGCAGATGTACATCAAAGCATTTTCAGGTTCCTTTCTTCACCGTAAATTACTTTGATCTTAATATTAAATAATTTACCTTGGCAGTCAGGATGATTTTTACACACACACACACACACACACACACACGAACAATCTTCTGAATATTTATTAAACAGTGTGTTAAACAGTGACTTTAACACGCCTCTTAATTGAAACAATTAGTGAAGCGCAAAAACTTGTCATGTCCAATTAAAGCGCAGTTTTAGTGTATGTGTGTGTGTGTGTGTGTGTGACCACTGGGACACTCGATCTGCTGCCAAAGTGCTTCCGTGTAAAAGCGGCGCTTAAACCAGATTAAGTTTGGGCTCTTTTTCGGCTCAAAGCTGCTGCGTTTGATTAGCTTCAGGGGGCTGCGGAGGAGAAGCAAATCCGGTTAACTGTGAAGGAGTTGATATTTTAATAGACCATTAGCGACTGCTGCTGATGCTAAAAAGCTCCTTTCCCCTGGGAGAGAGAGAGAGAGAGAGAGAGAGAGGAGGTCCTTAGTCCAATAGCTGAAGATGTTCACTTCATTCCAGTGTCATTTGGTGTCACTCTGTGTTTTAGAGCCAGAATTTTAGAAATGATGGTGTGGTCAGAGTATAAAAAGGTGTGTGTGTGTGTGTGTGTGTGTGTGTTATACTACTGAGGACCAAAAGTCCCCACAAGGATAGTAAAATCTGCCAATTTCGACCTTGTGGGGACATTTGGATGGTCCCCACAAGGAAATTGCTGTTGTGTTGGTCTCTCTTTTTTTTTTTAACAAAAATTTTAAAAAGAGCCAAATAGTTTCCTTTTTATTACTGAGGTTAAGGTTCGGGTGAGGTTTAGGGGCAGCACAGCATTAATTAACTGCAATAATTGTCAATGGAAGGCCCTCACAAGGATTGTGAAACAAACGTGTGTGTGTGTGTGTGTGTGTGTGTGTGTGTGTGTGTGTGTGTGAGAGAGAGAGAGAGAGAGAGAGAGAGAGCATGCTCTACACACTAACTAACTTTTTTATCATTCAGTAAGAATTTACTCAGTCAATAAATAAGCAGCTCATTAGTTTCAAACCGTTACTATGACATCAACAGCCACGCCTACAGTGTGAGGGTTGCAATCGTTGTTGTTGTTTAGTCGTAGTAGAAACTAGTCTAAATAGCTTAAATATGACTAATGGTATTTTACAATCATCATTATATCATTTATTGACTTATTGATTCACCTATTTTTGTTTTTCTTTATTTCTGTCAGAAAAATTCTGAATAAAACAGTGCACACATGGTCAAACAGTTTTTCCGATTAAGACCTCACAGCCATTATTGTTTTTGTTCTTGTTGTTAGTCACAACAGTTAATTGACCTTTGGTGATTATAGAGGTAAATCTGAACATCATGTCCATTTATTAAACATCAGGAATTTTGATGTATAAATTCTCCAAATAGGGCGGCACAGTGGTGTAGTGGTTAGCACTGTCGCCTCACAGCAAGAAGGTCCTGGGTTCGAGCCCTGTGGCCGGCGAGGGCCTTTCTGTGTGGAGTTTGCATGTTCTCCCCGTGTCCGCGTGGGTTTCCTCCGGGTGCTCCGGTTTCCCCCACAGTCCAAAGACATGCAGGTTAGGTTAACTGGTGACTCTAAATTGACCATAGGTGTGAATGTGAGTGTGAATGGTTGTCTGTGTCTATGTGTCAGCCCTGTGATGACCTGGCGACTTGTCCAGGGTGAACCCCGCCTTTCGCCCGTAGTCAGCTGGGATAGGCTCCAGCTCACCTGCGACCCTGTAGAAGGATAAAGCGGCTAGAGATGATGAGAATGAGATGAAATTCTCCAAATAATTTGCACTCGGATCCAGGATTTTAACCTCGACAGCATCAATTATTATTATGAAGAGTGAACATGTTCACAGCTAATTGTCTAACAAACTAAAAGTTGCTCAGTTTCTGTAAATTAACCCTTCTCTGGTTCTTTATGAAGTCAGACTAATTTTTAAAATTTTTAACTTTGTGCTATTTGAGAGCCTGGAATTGAACTCATCCATCCATTATCTGTGCTGCTTTTCTGCCAGGGAGCCAATCACAGCTGAGCCTGGGTGGGAGGTGGGGTTCATCCTGGGCAGGTCGCCAACCTATCTCAGGGCTACGCAAAGTCAATTCACACTCACGTTCACACCTATGGGCAGTTTATTATAGTCAGTTGACCAAATCCACATGTCTTTGGACTGTAGAAGGAAACCAGAGCACAAGGAGGAAACCCACACAGGCACGAGGAGATGATGTAAACATCACACAGAAAGGCTCCAGTCAGACACGAGCTTCGAACTCGGAACCTTCTTACTGTTAGGTGACAGTGATAACCACTACACCACCATGATGCCCAAATAATGATTTAAACTAAGGTCATGGTCTGAAAACTTTGCAAAGAAACAATCTCTAACTTGCTTTTAACAGTTTGTAGTTTCTGAAATTGTGCCTAATTATTCACAAATTTAACATTATGAGGAAAAAGCGAGGGCGGCACGGTGGTGTAGTGGTTAGCGCTGTCGCCTCACAGCAAGAAGGTCCGGGTTTGAGCCCCGTGGCCAGCGAGGGCCTTTCTGTGCGGAGTTTGCATGTTCTCCCCGTGTCCGCGTGGGTTTCCTCCGGGTGCTCCGGTTTCCCCCACAGTCCAAAGACATGCAGGTTAGGTTAACTGGTGACTCTAAATTGACCGTAGGTGTGAATGTGAGTGTGAATGGTTGTCTGTGTCTATGTGTCAGCCCTGTGATGACCTGGCGACTTGTCCAGGGTGTACCCCGCCTTTCGCCCGTAGTCAGCTGGGATAGGCTCCAGCTTGCCTGCGACCCTGTAGAAGGATAAAGCGGCTAGAGAGGCAAGAGATAATGAGATGAGATGAGGAAAAAGCGTCATTAACATCAGCAAAAGCAGATCAGACATTGTGGGATATGCTGACATGTTAACTTTGTACACATTTTCCCAAAACTATAATGTAAAAATTTTTTACTCGAATCACATTATTTATTAGCATGACAGTTGTCATAATAATGGCAAAAAAAAAATCCTGAATGTAATACTGTTTGCTAAACAGCATGTAGACGTACCACAGTTTGCTGAGCCTAACATAGCCACAGTTATTTTTTGTATGTAAACTTTGTCTTGAATAAAATGCTACAGCTTTAAAGTTTTTTGAAAAAGTAGGGATGAATTCAGAAGATGGTTGACATGGTAACTGTTAAATGTGTCGCGAGCTCACTGAAGGAACTTCATTCCTTTCTCATTGAAAACTACCTGTATGAGCCCTTTCAATCTGGTTTCTGCACACAGCACAGAAACTGCTCCTGCAAGTGGTAAATGACCTCCTCCTGTCTGCTGATAGTGGTTCACTTAACATTCTCATTCTTCTTGACTTATCTGCTGCATTTGACACCATCAGTCATGACACACTCATCTCCCGTCTGTCAGATATTGGTATCACAGACATAGCCCTCCAATAGTTTCGGTCCTACCTCACCAACAGATGACAGTTTGTCACACTGGGTTTACATAAGTCCTCCATGTCCCCTATTACTCATGGTGTCCCCCAGGGGTCTGTTCTTGGGCCCCTCCTTTTCCTTATATACATCCTGCCCCATGGCCAAATTATTCGTAACTATGGTCTTAACTTCTGTTGCTACGCTGATGACATCCAATTATATCTCACTACACTACATCCTCCCCCACTGACCCCCCTCCCAGTTCCCTCAATGACTGTCTCTCAAACCTAAAGTTGTGGATGCAGAATAATTTTCTAAAACTTAACACAGATAAAACAGAAATCATGCTTATCAGCTCCAAATTTTCATTGTCCAAATTCTCCAGTTTCAGTCTTAACATCGACGGTGCACTTGTTAAATCTTCACCTGTTGTTAGAAACCTTGGAATATTGCTTGGCTCCTCACTCAACTTTAATCCCCACATTAAATCCCTCACCAAGACTGCTTTCTTCCATCTCCGGAACATTGCCCGCCTTCCCCCCATTCTTTCCACTAGTGATGTTCAAACGTTGGTCCACTCCTTCATTATGTCCCGCCTAGATTATTGTAACTCCCTTCTCATTGGCCTCCCTACTAAACCCCTTCAAAGACTACAATACATTCAGAACTCTGCAGCGAGACTCCTCACCCATACCAAACCATCTGCTCATATCACCCCATCCTGTCTGAGCTTCACTGGCTACCTGTTCTGTCCAGAATTAAATATAAAATCATACTGCTCACCTTCAAAGCTCTCCATAACCTTGCTCCTTCTTACATCTGTGATCTCCTGACCTGTTATACTCCATCCCACTCTCTCAGATCCTCTGGCTATAATCTCCTTGCTGTTCCTCGCACTAGACTCTCTACCTTGGGTGGCAGGTCCTTCAGTGCCACAGCCCCCAAGCTCTGGAATTCTCTTCCTCAACCCCTCCATGACTGCTCTTCTCTTCCTTTCTTCAGATCTCATCTCAAAACCTTTCTGTTTCGTGAACATTATCCCACCAGTGCATAAACTCACCACTCTTTAGCAACTCTTTTTTTTATGTGTTTTCTCTGACTTATATAAAGCGACCTTGAGTTTGAGAAAGGCGCCGGTTTGATTCCCAGGACCGGCAGGAAAAATGTGAACAGAGCTGAGTGAATGAACAGCACATTCCCCTCCCTCTGTTTCATGGCTGAAGTTCCCTTGAGCAAGGCATTGAACCCTCAACTGTTCCCCGGGTGCTGTAGCATTGCTGCCCACTGCTCTGAGTACCATATGTGCGTGTGCTCATTGCTCGTGTGTGTGTATTTGCAGCCAAATACAGGCTTCTTTTTTATATTCAGCTCATTCAGGGCACAGAGGTGAAGTGTTCACTGCTGTCATGTTAGTTATCTTATAGATCACCTCCACATCTGGCTCATTTTACTGTACATTTGTTCTTGGAGCACATCTTACACGGACACAGAAGTTTTTGAAAATGTAGGGTTTTTTCTCTGTGTTTTGATCTTCTGTCCAAAAAAAAAAAAACAATAAAAGAAACTTTTTGAAATGAAACACCCTCAGGTTTGGAGAAACTTTAAATTGAGATGTTTGAGTAACAGACTTTGAGATTTTTTTTTTTTACCAAATTTACTGCGCTGGCGTCTTTGTGTGAGCATCTCTGAATCATTTTCTGGTGGATGGAGATATTTTTAAAAAAATGCTGTGTGGGTGATATTTTGTTTTTCAAAATGTATTGGTAAAAACGCGTGTGTGTGTGGGCGGAGCCTGGGTGTGTGGGTGTGTGTGGGCGGAGCCTGGGTGTGAACACGTTCCATGGTGGTGTATGTATGTGTAAGTCGATGTGGCCTCCTGTGGAGTTCCTCTGAAAGCTCATCACCCAGCTCTTCTCCCTGTCAGCTGGAGGCGGGGATGCGAACTGACACACACTCTCTTCAAACAGAAATGATTAAAATCCACATTGAAAATGTCTGCTGCTGCTGCTTAATTGTTCGACTCACAAAACGCAATTTAGTCGTAATTAAAATCATAAGTATAGCGTCCTTTTGATGCCCCTCCCCCCCAAACCCCGCCTTCCGCAAGTTGAAGTAATTATGAGTGAGATGCGCGTGCGCTCACCCTTGCCCGGCCCTCTCCTCCTCCTCGCGCCCTCGGCGGTGTTTTTATTGCGCGCTCCTGCCTAATGCTCTCAAACCGGAGGCTCGCGCGGCTTCTTTTTGAATAATAAATGACGCGCGATACATAAAACTGCCGCGACGCCGCTATATGAAAAGCTCGCGCAGTAAGTAATAGTGCATTTAAACGGGGAGAGAGAGAGAGAGAGAGAGAGAGATTTTCGGTATGTTTTTATTATCAAAAAAATAAACATAAAAAATAAAAGCGCGCGAGTGAAGCGGAAGTGAGGAGGAGAGATAAAGATAGAGAGAGAGATAGAGAGATCAGTGGGCTGTTATTGCAATAAAGAAAGAAAGAAAGCACCGGGTGTGCAGAAAGCCCCTCCGAGCGAAAAGCGCGCGCTTTAATGAAAGTGTAGCGGCGCGCGCGCTTTATGAAATATGAACTAAACCGGCCCATAAAGATAAAGCGCGCGCTCCGTAACGGCCTTCAACGCTTCCCTTTGTGTCCTCGCGCTGTTTTTCCAGCTTTATTATCCGCGCGCTGTAATGGAGCCGCTTTTAATTTAGTTTACACACCGAGAGAGAGAGAGAGAGAGAGAGAGCAGGAGAGAGGGGGAGAGAGAAAGCAGGAGAGAGGGGGGAGAGAGAGCAGGAGAGGGGGGGAGAGAGCAGGAGAGGAGGAGAGAGACCAGGAGAGAGAGAGCAGGAGAGGGGGAGAGAGACCAGGAGAGAGGGGGGAGAGGGAGAGAGAGAGCAGGAGAGAGAGAGCAGGAGGCGGAGAGAGAGAGCAGGAGAGAGAGAGCAGGAGAGAGGGGGAGAGAGCAGGAGAGGAGGAGAGAGAACAGGAGAGAGAGAGCAGGAGAGGGGGAGAGAGACCAGGAGAGAGGGGGGGAGAGGGAGAGAGAGAGCAGGAGAGAGAGAGCAGGAGGCGGAGAGAGAGAGCAGGAGAGAGAGAGCAGGAGAGAGGGGGAGAGAGAGAGCAGGAGAGGAGGAGAGAGACCAGGAGAGAGAGAGAGCAGGAGAGGGGAGAGAGACCAGGAGAGAGGGGGGGAGAGGGAGAGAGAGAGCAGGAGAGAGAGAGCAGGAGGGGGAGAGAGAGAGCAGGAGAGAGAGAGCAGGAGAGAGGGGGGAGAGAGAGAGAGAGCAGGAGAGAGGGGGGAGAGGGAGAGAGAGAGCAGGAGAGAGAGAGCAGGAGGCGGAGAGAGAGAGCAGGAGAGAGAGAGCAGGAGAGAGGGGGAGAGAGCAGGAGAGGAGGAGAGAGAACAGGAGAGAGAGAGCAGGAGAGGGGGAGAGAGACCAGGAGAGAGGGGGGGAGAGGGAGAGAGAGAGCAGGAGAGAGAGAGCAGGAGGCGGAGAGAGAGAGCAGGAGAGAGAGAGCAGGAGAGAGGGGGAGAGAGAGAGCAGGAGAGGAGGAGAGAGACCAGGAGAGAGAGAGAGCAGGAGAGGGGAGAGAGACCAGGAGAGAGGGGGGGAGAGGGAGAGAGAGAGCAGGAGAGAGAGAGCAGGAGGGGGAGAGAGAGAGCAGGAGAGAGAGAGCAGGAGAGAGGGGGGAGAGAGAGAGAGAGCAGGAGAGAGAGAGAGAGAGAGAGAGCAGGAGAGGAGGAGAGAGAGAGCAGGAGAGGGGGACAGAGACAGGGGGAGAGAGAGACAAGGAGAGTGGAGAAGAGAGAGCAGGAGAGGGGGAGAGAGACCAGGAGAGAGAGAGCAGGAGGGAGAGAGCAGGAGAGGGGGATAGAGAGAGAGCAGGAGAGGGGGAAAGAGAGCAGGAGAGAGAGGAGGAGAGAGAGCAGGAGAGAGAGAGAGAGAGAGCAGGAGAGAGGGGGGAGAGAGAGAGCAGGAGAGAGGGGAGAGAGAGAGAGACAGAGAGAGAGAGCAGGAGAGAGAGGGGGAGGGAGAGAGCAGGAGAGAGAGAGCAGGAGGGGGAGAGAGACCAGGAGAGAGAGAGAGAGAGAGCAGGAGAGCGAGAGCAGGAGAGGGGGATATAGAGAGAGAGCAGGAGAGGGGGAAAGAGACCAGGAGAGAGAGAGAGAGGAGGAGAGAGAGCAGGAGAGAGGGGGGAGAGAGAGACAGAGAGAGAGAGCAGGAGAGAGAGGGGGAGAGAGAGAGCAGGAGAGGGGGAGGGAGAGAGAGAGCAGGAGAGGGGGAGGGAGAGAGCAGGAGAGAGAGAGCAGGAGGGGGAGAGAGACCAGGAGAGAGAGAGAGAGAGAGCAGGAGAGCGAGAGCAGGAGAGGGGGATATAGAGAGAGAGCAGGAGAGGGGGAAAGAGACCAGGAGAGAGAGAGAGAGGAGGAGAGAGAACAGGAGAGAGAGAGCAGGAGAGAGGGGGGAGAGAGAGACAGAGAGAGAGAGCAGGAGAGAGAGGGGGAGAGAGAGAGCAGGAGAGGGGGAGAGAGAGAGCAGGAGAGAGAGAACAGGAGGGGGAGAGAGACTAGGAGAGTGGGAGAGAGACAGAGAGAGAGTGCAGGAGAGAGAGAGCAGGAGAGGAGGAAAGAGAGAGAGCAGGAGAGGGGGAGAGAGAGCAGGAGGGGGAGAGAGACAGAGGGGGAGAGAGACCAGGAGAGAGAGAGAGAGAGAGAGAGAGACTAGGAGAGGGGGAGAGAGACCAGGAGAGAGAGAGAGCAGGAGAGGGGGAGAGAGCAGGAGAGAGAGAGAGCAGGAGAGGGGGATAGAGACAGAGAGAGAGAGCAGGAGAGGGGGAGAGAGAGAGAACAGGAGAGAGAGCAGGAGAGGGAAGGGGAGAGAGAGAGCAGGAGAGGAGGAGAGAGACCAGGAGAGAGAGAGAGCAGGAGAGGGGGATAGAGACAGAGAGAGAGAGCAGGAGAGGGGGAGAGAGACCAGGAGAGAGAGAGAGCAGGAGAGGAGGAGAGAGAGAACAGGAGAGAGAGAGCAGGAGAGGGGGAGAGAGAGAGAACAGGAGGGGGGGAGAGACCAGGAGAGGGGGAGAGAGACAGAGAGAGAGAGCAGGAGAGGGGGAGAGAGACCAGGAGAGAGAGAGAGTGGGAGAGAGAGAGCAGGAGAGGGAGAGAGAGAGCAGGAGAGAGAGAGCAAGAGAAGGGGATAGAGAGAGAGCAGGAGAGGGGGAGAGAGAGCCGGAGAGGGGGAGAGAGAGAGCAGGAGAGAGAGAGCAGGAAGGGGGGAGAGAGAGAGAACAGGAGAGGGGGGAGAGAGAGACCAGGAGAGAGAGAGAGAGACCAGGAGAGAGAGAGAGAGAGACTAGGAGAGGGGGAGAGAGACCAGGAGAGAGAGAGGAGGAGGAGAGAGAGAGAGCAGGAGGGGGAGAGAGAGAGAACAGGAGAGGGGGGAGAGAGACCAGGAGAGAGAGAGCACAGGAGAGGGGGAGAGAGAGAGAGCAGGAGAGGGAGAGAGAGACCAGGAGAGAGAGAGACCAGGAGAGAGAGAGAGAGATCAGGAGAGGGGGAGGGAAAGAGAGAGAGGAGAAGGAGGGAGGGAGAGAGAGAGAGAGAGAGGGGGGGGAGAGAGAGAGGGAGAGGGGGAGAGAGAGAGAGTGAGTGACCAGGAGGGGGGGAGAGAGAGACCAGGAGAGGGGGAGAGAGACCAGGAGAGGGGGAAAGAGAGAGATAGAGACCAGGAGAGGGAGAGAGAGAGAGAGACCAGGAGAGGGGGAAAGAGAGAGATAGAGACCAGGAGAGGGAGAGAGACCAGGAGAGAGAGAGAGGCCAGGAGAGGGGGAAAGAGAGAGATAGAGACCAGGAGAGGGAGAGAGACCAGGAGAGGGAGAGAGAGAGACCAGGAGAGGGGGAGTGAGAGAGAGACCAGGAGAAGGGGAGAGAGAGACCAGGAGAGGGGGTGAGACCAGGAGTGGGAGAGAGAGAGACCAGGAGGGGGAGAGAGAGAGGGAGAGGGGGAGAGAGAGAGAGTGAGTGACCAGGAGAGGGGGGGGAGAGAGAGACCAGGAGAGGGGGAAAGAGAGAGAGAGAGAGACCAGGAGAGGGAGAGAGAGAGAGAGAGACCAGGAGAGGGGGAAAGAGAGAGATAGAGACCAGGAGAGGGAGAGAGACCAGGAGAGAGAGAGAGGCCAGGAGAGGGGGAAAGAGAGAGATAAAGACCAGGAGAGAGAGAGAGGCCAGGAGAGGGGGAAAGAGAGAGATAAAGACCAGGAGAGGGAGAGAGACCAGGAGAGGGAGAGAGACCAGGAGAGGGGGAAAGAGAGATAGAGACCAGGAGAGGGAGAGAGACCAGGAGAGAGAGAGAGGCCAGGAAAGGGGGAAAGAGAGAGATAAAGACCAGGAGAGGGAGAGAGACCAGGAGAGGGAGAGAGACCAGGAGAGGGGGAAAGAGAGATAGAGACCAGGAGAGGGAGAGAGAGAGAGAGAGAGAGACCAGGAGAGGGGGAAAGAGAGAGATAGAGACCAGGAGAGGGAGAGAGACCAGGAGAGAGAGAGAGAGAGACCAGGAGAGGGGGAAAGAGAGAGATATGCCGCTTTTCCACTACAAACGCGGCTGAGTCGGGCTGAGCCGTGCCGTGCTGAGTTGGGCTGAGTGGGGCTGTTGGAGTTGCATTTCGACTACAACCGCGCTGAACCGTGCTGGCTGGAAGTGGGTGGACACATTGGGTGGAGTTAGCGAAAGTGGGTGGACGTCAGGTGATGTCGTTAAGCAGCGCAAACAGTGACATCAGTGATCTTTTAAGCGGTAGTCTCACGACCTGAATAGTAAACAATAAACATGGAGGACATGGAGTCGTTAGTGTTGCTGGTCTTGGTGCTGTGGCTTGTTGTCACCGACAACGCGGACAGATACTGGCAAGAGCGTATAGATGAGACGAGGCGCATAAGGCTTCAGAAATTCTCGTAATTCGTAATTCTTCTCCTTCCGGGTTTGCGGTGTTTACAGATCCCAGCGTGCTCGCGGGGCGTGTGTGGGCATGTGAGGACACTCCTCCTCACCAATCAGTGCACAGGGGAGTGTCTGCTCACGCCCCCAACCTCACTCGGCACGGTTTGGCTCGCTTCAGCCCCACTTCAAAACGGTGCGAGTTTTAGGGGCTAAGCAGGGCTGAAGCGAGCTGAGTCGTGCTGGGTTTTGGTAGTCGAAACGCGAGCCGTGTCGGGCTGAAGTGAGCTGAAAAAGGGTAGTGGAAAAGGGCCAATAGAGACCAGGAGAGAGAGAGGCCAGGAGAGGGGGAAAGAGAGAGATAGAGACCAGGAGAGGGAGAGAGACCAGGAGAGGGGGAAAGAGAGAAAGAGCGACCAGGAGAGGGAGAGAAGCCTTTATTAGTCACATGTACACTTAAGCACACTGAAATTCCTCCTCTGCATTTAACCCATCTGAAGCAGTGAACACACACACACACACACACACACACACACACACACACACACACACACACACACGTTAGCAATGAACAGAGAGACACGTGGACTGTCCCACTGTCTTTCTTTCTTTCTTTCTTTCTTTCTTTCTTTCTTTCTTGAATATTCTCCACTTTACTGTTTACCTTCTTTTGCATTCTTCTTTTTTAATATAAAATTCTATTTTTGCTGCTTCTTTATTTCATTAATTCTTTGTTCTTTCTCTGATCTTATTTATCCACAGATCTTTTACAAACCTTAATATTTAGTTTTGGTCCAAATTTCACCTTTAAACTAAAAACTAAGACACTCAAAATTAGGTTTATGATGTGTGTGTGTGTGAGAGAGAGAGAGAGAGAGAGAGAGAGACATCAGGTCTCTCTGCCAGTGATGATGATCATTCTGATCATATAACAGACACTACTGTGCTGTTGAACGATTGCACGCACACACACACACACACACACACACACACACACACACACACACACACATAACCCTCCACCCTTCACCTACTGACACACACCATATGGTCACACATGAGTGGAGTGTCACTATAGACACCTCCATAGACACATGTACAACAAATCAGTGCTCTCTCTCTCTCTCTCTCTCTCTCTCTCTCTCTCACAGACGCACACGCGCACATCTTCCACAGATAGCACATGCACTGACATTATTATTATTATTATTATTATTATAACTATAATTATTAGCTCTTTTCAGATGTTTGTTTGTTTGTTTGTTTGTTTGTTTGTTTGTTTGTTTGTTTGTTTTTATATTTCGGTTGAATTTATTGTCTTTGAATTAGATTTGTAATTTCTTATTATTTTATCAATCGAGAAACTGTCAGCTCACAGTTGTAATGAGTTTGGCTCGGACTTTCGTGTGTGTGTGTGTGTGTGTGTGATGGGGAGGAGGAAGTGAGGGGAGACAGGCAGTGGACAGCTGTTTAAGACAATGAGGACATGCTGCACAGTAACCTGCTCACTGGGAGCATTTAGTAACAAAACGTTAAATAGGATCTGCCTGAGGGACCGAACTGATCTCTTCCTCCCTCTCCCTCTCTCTCTCATATACACACACACACACACACACACACAAAATTTGAGTTTTTCTCGTGTCCTTTGTATCATTGCACACTCATAGTTTTGTAAAAGGTGTTTCATTATGTGGAACCTGTCCTGTCTTTGGGTTCTACACAGAACCATTAAAGGTCCCCCCTGAGGAACAGTCGAGGAACCCTGTAAGAAAGTTGCAATGTGTGTCTTTCTATATGTGTTTGTCTCTCTCGGTATAGGTGGGCGTACCTCTATATGTGTGGGTATGTGTGTCTTTCTATCTGTCTATACAGGACCAGTCAAAAGTTTGGACACGCCTTCTAATTCAACAATTTTCTTTATTTTTATGAATTAAATGTCACGTCATGTCTTAAAGTAATGATGGATGTCGTTTCTCTTTACTTAGTTGTTCGGTTCTTGACATAATATTTATAGATTACTACAGTTGTGGTATAGAATAGGGCTATTTTATTATTTGTATGATTATTATTTACTATTTGCTGTTTGATCTCAAACACATTAAGACAAGAAACTCGTCCACTAATTAACTTTTGACGAGACACACCTGTTAATTGAAAACCATTCCAGGTGACGACCTCTTGAAGATGGTTAAGAGAATGCCAATAGTGTACAAAGAGTCATCAAGGTAAACACTGGATACACTGAATAATCTAAAATATCAAAAATAATTAGATTTTTTTAAACACTTGTTTGTTTACCACTTAATTCCGTGTATGTTCCAGATGTTATTTCATAGTTGTGATGTCTTCAGTATTGTTCTATAAGGTAGAAAATAGTCACAATACAGAAAAAACTATGAATGAGGTGGGTGCACAAACTTTTGACTGGTACTGTATAATGCATGTGTGTCTCTCTAAATGTGTGTATGTGTCTTTCTGTATTTGTCTGTGTAGGTGTCTCTCTCTATGAGTGTCTCTATATGGGCCTGTCTCTGTCTGTGTGTGTCTCTCTCCCTCTACATGTGTGTGTCTCTTTTTTTTGTATCTGTCTGTCTGTGTGTTGGTTTCTCGATATGTCTCACTCCATATCCTTTCTTGTCCTCTCTTTCTGTGTCTTTATTTCTATGTCTCTTTCTATGTCCCCCCCACCCACCCACCCACCCACACGTCTGTCTCTCATTACAGGTCTGGATGAGATATGCTCCATTGCACAGAGAGACAGTTTAACTCGCCAGGCAGAGTGGAGACGAGTTGCAGTCGGAAGTTCTCCTCTGTCATCAGTGTGTGTGTGTGTGTGTGTGTGTGTGTGTGTAACCGGTTGATGTCGGTAGATGAGTCTGATTCCGTCTGCTGTTTGATGTTGAAATGTTGTGGTTTAGTAAACGCTTCAACCTGTGGACAACATGGGAAAAGACAGAGGAGGTCTCAGAAAGACAGAGGGCTCCATACAAACCGCCGCATTCGAGCCGAGAGCGATTTAATCCAAAGCTTCTTTTCAATTCTACAGATTCAACAGCTGAGACATCTTTCAATACCTTTATTTATCCGAGTGCGTGATTAAACCCTTATTTAGCGAAACATTTTGTAAGAATTAGCGTCATTGCTGTAAACAGTCTGTCTGTGGGCTCCTTCTGTGCAACTGTGTGTGTGTGTGTGTGTGTGTGTGTGTGTGTGTGTGTGTGTGTGTGTGTGTGTGTTGCTCTGTGATGTTAAGTGGTGTGGAGTGCAGAACTGCTGCTCTGATGGTTGAATGCGTGACTGCGCTTCACTCTAATGAAAGAGCAGACGGCAGGTCACGGCTCTCGAGCCCAAAACGGCAGGAGCGCTCACTCACACACACACACACACACACACGCACGCAGAATTCACACAGCTCTACAACACACTCCATCATGACTAAAAGACAAGCAACTTAATTACATACTGCTAATACTTTGTACATGCTAGCGCTAATCTGTTAATATAATACAGTTGATATCATGCTACACAATGCTAATGCTAATAGTGCTACAGATATTCATACAAATTCTAACAATTCAACATTATAACCTACATCGTACATGCTATTTTTAATTTTAGTATGTTTGTTGTTGTTGTTTTTGACATTAGCAACCCAGTGCTAGCTTTGCAGATATTCAGACAGCATGTCTAAGTGTGTATTGTGGGCTTTTTATACACATCCACGGAATGCTGAAACACACTCTCAATGTTCCTCTAGGTATCATCAAGTTATTAAAGTCATAAAAATACAGTTTCTAGGCAATTAGAAACATAAATGCTAAGCATAAGATGGTTACTGACTGAGGTTAAGGATTTTGCGAGCGACAGTATAGCTTTAAAGTTGTTTGTACAGATAATGTAAAGGCTCAGTTGTCGTGGAAATGACACAGAATTATCAGTAACGTCAACATTTACCTCAGATATGCTGGTAAACTACAAAAAAAAAAAGCCTCAGAACTACTAAAATTACACTGTTATTACACTTAGCTTCGACCACTAAGTAAAGATTCCATGGGAGCTGCTATAGTAAACTTTATAGCTAGCATTCTGTCCTGTTAGAGCTGTGAGAGATTTTTTTCTGAGCTGCTGAAGACCACAGGAGTGTGGAATCTTCTCAGAAATGATCTTCTCAGAGGAAAAAAGTGTTGCTGAGAATGTTGAAGAGGCTGAGAGGAAAAAGTGACTCCATGTTTGTGTGGACTGAAGGTCAGTGTGTGTGTGTGTGTGCGTGTGCGTGCGCATGCATTAGGACAAAGAAGTGCTTTATTTACTCATTCAGTCGCAAATATCTGCATCATAGAGCTGCAAATATACATCATCAGCCCTGTCAGTAACTTTAGAAGTCAGGGGATTTTGGAAAACAGTAGTAGGCCGAGACCCAAAGCATACGCCGTCACTGCGATGTATGAAAAGGTGTGGGGTCTGGGGGGGTCGTCCCCTGAACATTTTTAAAATATAGATGTAAGACAGAGCATTATGAGTGATCCAGAATGCCATATTTTGCATCTCAGAGCAAATAAAATGTTCTTGATCTCATGATTTAGGCAAGTGAAAAATACCAAATGAATGTAAAGCCTCTCTGATCACTTCATGCCAATTTGACCTGTTTTTATAGGGTTTAGAGGTCAATCATGGGTCAATTTATAATATACAGTCCAGTGCAAAAGTCTGAGGCCCTGGGTTTTTTTTCATACAATCTTGGTTATAGAGTTCTATTTTATAACTTCTACATTATTGAGTAAAAACATTACAAAAACATTTTCGAATCCAAACGTTCGTTTTCCAGCACAAAATTAAATGTTATAGAAAGAAATGTTTGTATCTGAGCAGAGAGCACTTTTCAGATGAAAAAAGAAAACCTAATGAAGGCTGCTGGGTTTTGGTGTAAAATGAAGAAGTGAGTGTGACAGTGTCCAAGTGTCCAAAAGAACTGGGGCTGGTTCTGTAAGATGCTCAGTAAAACCTACAGATCATTTCCTTATAAAACTGCACTCACTGGACCTGAGACTACTATTTCTTTTTTTAAAGCAAAGGGTCGTCTCACACCAAGTACTGACTTTGTTTCATTTATTATGGCTCACTGATTACTGTTTATAGTATTTTTCTAATATTGAAACATTTCATTTCATTATTTTTAAGCCATTTTTGGTCCACAGTATTTCTTTACACGTGCCTAAGACTTTTGTACAGGACTGTATGTCATAAATTCTTGACTATTCAAATTCTGCAGAGGCTTCAGGAGGAAAACGGCAACCTGAAGAAGAGCTGCTTCAAGATCAGAACAATAACAAATAAAATAAAGAGATCTTGTAAAAATGAAATATTTCGTAAACTTTATCTATCAGAACGAAAGAGACAAAATATTTTAAAATGAGGAACTTGAATTAAAACTTGACTCAAACACTTCATGTAGAAATGTTCCTGAAACTTCTGTTCAGTTGTAATTCTACTGATCTAAACAAAAGCGAACACACTGCATTTTTAACTTGTCTGTTAACTTTGTATTTCATTAATGACCATCAATATCTCAATCTGTCAAACCATGTGATTTTTACTGGCAACAAAATCCACGAATCAACAGACTTCACATTTATGAAGTGTGACTCTCGCTCGGTTAGATAACCGTACACAGTACTGACACAGAGACGAGTAATCAAAGGGCGTTGTCATAGCATTGTTTTTCTCAGTGAATTAAAAACAAATAAAGTGTGTCACATAAAAATACAAGGAAAAGTTTAATTTAAAAAAAAATTAAAAACACTGCGAGTCACCGGCGATGGAGTGTTTATAGGCAGCCAAATGGCCGACTGACAGAGCTACATCATGTAAAAATATCCCATTATGAAATTACTTTTAAATGATTTCAAGATTGAAATGATCTGATTCTATTGGCAGAACTTTCACAGTTTATACCCAGTTAATTTTCTCAAATTTAATTTAAATTTAAAGTATCTCTATCTATCTATCTATCTATCTATCTATCTATCTATCTATCTATCTATCTATCTATCTATCTATCTATCTATCTATCTATCAAATGTGTGTATGTGAGAGAGATGTGCCTCACTCTATATATGTGTCTCTGTAACTTTTTATATGTATAAACTGTAATATGTATATAATGTATACTCTCTCTTTAAGAATGTCTCTATATTTATGTATGTTTCTCTATAATTGTCTCTGTTTATTATGTGTCTCACTGTATTCACACGTTTATATCTTCTGTGTGTGTCTCTAATTAAACCGTGCGTCTCCCTATAAGTATGCCTGTGTGTGTGTGTGTGTGTGTGTGTGTGTGTGTGTGTGTGTGTGTGTGTGTGTGTGTGTCTATAAGTGTCTTTCTTTATATTTGTGTGTCTCTCTATGCGTATGTCTCTTTATATTTGTCTCTCTCTGTATAAGTGTGTCTCTCTGTATAAGTGTGTCTCTTTTAATATTTGTTTGTCTCACTTTAAGTGTGGTTCTATTTGTCTCTATCTCTATATTTGTGTCTCTATACGTGTGTCTCTCTGTATAAGTGTCTCTCTCTTTATATTTGTATCTTTCTCTTTGTGTGTATCTATACGTGTGTCTCTCTCTGTATAAGTGTGTCTCTCTTTATATTTGTTTTTCTCTCTAAGTGTGTTTCTATTTGTCTCTATCTCTATATTTGCGTGTCCCTCCGTATACGTGTGTTTCTCTTTATATTTGTTTGTCTCTCTTTAAATGTGTCTCTATACGTGTGTCTCTCTCTGTATAAGTGTGTCTCTCTTTATATTTGTTTGTCTCTCTTTCAGTGTGTCTCTATCTCTATAAATGTGTCTCTCCATATATTTGTGTCTCTCTTTATATTTGTGTCTCTCTCTTTGTGTGTCTTTATACGTGTGTGTCTCTCTGTATAAGTGTGTCTCTCTTTATATTTGTGTCTCTCTGTATGTGTCTCTCTTTATATTTGTGTCTCTCTCTTTAAGTGTGTCTCCATGTGTCTCTCTCTATATATATTTGTGTCTCTCTCTATATGTGTGTCTCTATATGTGTGTCTCTCTTTAAGTGTGTCTGCATGTGTCTCTCTCTCTCTATATATATATATATATTTGTGTCTCTCTATATATGTGTGTCTCCATACGTGTGTCTCTCTGTATAAGTGTGTCTCCATGTGTCTCTCTCTATATAAGTGTGTCTCTCTTTGTTTCTCCATGTGTCTCTCTCTCTATATATTTGTGTCTCTCTCTATATAAGTGTGGCTTTATTTATATTTGTTGGTGTGTCACTATAATTGTCTTTATATGTGTGTTGATAAGATTTTGGCCCTGTTTATATATCTGTGTCTCTCTGTGTCTCTATATTTGTTTGTTTCTCTGTTTGTATGTGTCTCACTCTATTTGCGTGTTTATATTTATGTGTCTCTCGCTCTCTTCACGTGTCTCTATTTCTATGTGTCTCTCTGTATGGTTTTTATGTGATTCAAACACACAGTGTAGCTACGGCTGATACTACCTCATTAATATTATAATGTATTCATGTGCTTGAGTGTTAAAGTAAATAAAACTCCATCTAACTGACTTGCATGTTATTTGTGTAAGTTTTTAAGTAATGGCACCTTTTCTGATGAACGTGTTTTATTGATTTTATTCTCGTTCTCTATCCTGGTAGTTCGGACTGGGCCCGAACTGGATCCTGTAAAGAATTTTTATTGTTTAATATTTTAAAAAAGATTAATTTGGTGTCGATGTGTGGGTTTTATAACACATTATGCTGCTTTTGTGTTCATCTACAAGTAGATTGTATCACAAACTAACTTGATGTATTCAATATTTTGTATTCAAAAGTGTGTGTGTGTGTGTGTGTGTGTGTGTGTGTGTGTGTGTGTGTGTGTGTGTGTGTGAGAGAGAGAGAGAGAGAGAGAGAGAGAGTGTGTGTATTTTGTTCTGCAATTGTGTGTTGTATAATATAATAGCTGATACATTTGGATGCCTGTTGGCACTTTCTCAGACTCCTGCATCCTCACACATGGGTGTGTGACTCGTAGAGCGTGTGTGTGTGTGTGTGTGTGTGTGTGCATACGCGGTGTCGATGTCCTCTTCGCTGCCGGCCTTGTCGGAGGCACTCAATAAAAGCAGATTATCCGGCGTGTGGCCGTGCACTCTCTTTGTCTTCTTAACGACGGCCTTTTGACCTTCTCACCCCTCCCGCTGTGTGTGTGAGTTAGTGTGCGTTGGTGTGAGTGTGTGTGATTGTGAGTGTGTGTGTGTGTGTGTGTGTGTGTGTGTGTGTGTGTGTGTGTGTGTGTTTTTCCGGGGGGGCCACCAGCTGCCACCAGGCGGGCGCATTGCCCCTCTCGTTGGCAGAGACGTCTCTCTGTGCCCTCAGGGTGGAGCAAGCTGTTGATCCACCAGCCTCCCCCTGCTCTCCCACCTGCCCTCTCTCTCTCTCTCTCTCTCTCTCTCTCTCTCTCACACACACACACACACACACACACACTCCATCTCTCTGTCTCTCAGTATTGCCCGGGGCGCTCTCTTTCTCTCTCTTTATCTCTCTCTTTTCACATTCGTCCCTCTCTGTCCTTCCACCCTGTAAACACTTTTTTTAATTACCACCTTTTAAATAATTTATTTTTGGACAACAGAGCATGACTGTTCTTATTGTTTTTTTCTCTTTATATCTTGTGTTCCTGGATTGATTCTCAAATTCTCGTCATGTTTTAATGGATTCATCCCTTATCCTTTAATTTCATATTCTTTAATTCATCTATAAAATGTTTGGTCATTTCTCAGGTTTTGTAAACAGTAAAAATCTTCCAAAGTGGCATGACATGTTCGTCCTGATGAACACACTCACTTGTTGGACAGAAGCTTTCTGATCTTTGAATATAATCATTTTTTTGGTGCATTTTGATGAAATCTCATGCGACATTCACAATATTCCCTTTTGAGCTGTCACAATACCATCACAATGCCATCACAATACCATAACACCATCATCATCATATCAGTATTTCAGTATTTCATAATTGAGACCAAAATAACCAATTTTATGACCAAAAAAAAAAATATATATATATATATATATATATATATATATATATATATATAACATCACCTGAAAGTAAAAGCAAAAGTGTCAGAAATTTAGCGTTCTGTTATTTTCTGATTTTGTTGCTATGCTTTAAATGCTATTAAATATGAATATTCCTTCAAACACGCAAAAACAAAATTACTGGTTAATTTGTTCCTTTATGCCAGTTTCTGTAAACGTCATCAATCTTCGTGTTTTCAGAGCAAATTCATCCAGTGTTATCAAAAACGAGCTGCAGAAAAATGAGCTAAACTGCCATTTGGCAAACCTTCATGGTGAAACGTGACAAGAATTATTTATCATCTCTTTCTCGTGGATTCACTTCAACACCTAAAAGCATTGTATGTTAAAAAAAGAAAAGAAAAAGAAATCATGCTTCCTGCATGAAGTTACAGATTTGAACCAGAGTTATGAAGATAATGTAATGAACAAGTAATAAACAATTTATCTGACTAGAAATCTTTCCAGAATAAATGTTTACATACAGAGTTTAAAATATTTTATGAAAGTGTTACAGAATTTAAATGAAGTGGATTTCATTTATTCTTGTTATAATAAACCAGGACACAATCTACTAAAGTTCCTGCTACTAAAGGGAGATGATTCAATAGTTATGACTTCTGTATTATTATTATTATTATTAGTAGTAGTAGTAGTAGTAGTAGTAGTAGTAGTGGTAAAAATCTAAGTAAGTTCAGTCTTTTTTCAGTGGTCAGTAATTTCTATAAATGTAACAGATTTTAACTTTTTTTTAATGTTGAACTGAGATCGTGGTGAATCTTCAACACTCAGCCACAAATTCAAAAATATCGTTCATAATTTTAAATGGAATATATGTTGATTTATTAATTATTCTGTATTTAAAACACAATAAATATATTTTCTATAGTATTATCAATATCATAAATTCTATATGTATGAACAAACCCTAGTATATAGCCTCAGCATTATTATTATTATTATTATTATTATTATTATTATTATAGGTAGTCATACACATGTTTCTCATTGTAGTGGAGTCAAAGGTCAAGATCTTCAAATGGGGAGGTAATCAGGAACTAATCAGACGTGCCTGGAGTAAAGTCACTGATTATTTAGCCTCTGTTCCTCTTCGTCCAGGTTTACTGATGTAATTTTTTGACAGAATGATCCTTTTTGTTTCAGTGTGTTTACGGGTACGCGCTCTCTCTCTCTCTCTCTCTCTCTCTCTCTCTCTCTCTCTCTGTGTGTGTGCTTAAATGCAATGCGTGTAATGATGTGTATTTTTGCAGCATCAGTTCGAACAATAAAAGTGTTATAAGTATCTTTTTTTTAATTAGGAAATAAAAGTTAAAATGCTTGCAATAATGATCAGAAATCAGCCTGAGATCAGAAATGTGTCTCGAGACATATTTAAATGTGCAATTGTCGATTGTTTGTATTCTGTATTTATTTGAATAATGTGGAATATATATGCATAAAACATAAAAACATACAAAATAAGTCGTGATCTCAGCACAAGTGTGTTAATGACAGAAAATCTGTTTGGAAATCTGATTCCCGGTCCGGAATGCTGGTTTACTTGTTTGTGTTTGGATAAGACACCTGTCAGTCATTGTAGAGGCAATTTATGAGATCCTGGGGGAGGAGCTTGGTGGACATGGGCCGGAATGAGGGGCGGGCTCAAGGAGTAAACTATATAATAAACAATTTTTCCACGAAATCGAATCGTACATGAGCTGATAGGTGACGAGGCGCATAGCACCGAGTTGTCTATAATCCGTGTACGACAAAATTGAGTGGAATAACTATTTTATTCTATCCATATTCACTGGATTTGGAGAAAGAGAGCATTTTTATTTTTATTTTTTTGCAAATTCAATAAATAAAAATTTTCTACAAAATGTCAGACAAAATAATTTCTGCTTAGAATGTAAACAAACTGGCGAAATGACAGGAGCAATTTGTGAAAAATGTGATAATAATAATTATTGAAAAATTAAAAAAATATATGCTCTTACCATCAAACACTTTTATTTCATATTTTGTTGCTTTTCTTTTGCATTTTTGAGAGTTTTGTTTTCGAGTAGAGTTTTTATTTCGTCCTCGGCTGATTCAGGAACATGCTCGGCCATTTTGTTTTTCTCTCCTCACAGTATATGAGCTGATATCCTAGTAGTAGAGTAGCCAATCAGAGCACATGGTTGCTCATATCCAGTGAATGTAGAGGGAATAATCTCATCTCATCTCATTATCTGTAGCTGCTTTATCCTGTTCTACAGGGTCGCAGGCGAGCTGGAGCCTATCCCAGCTGACTACGGGCGAAAGGCGGGGTACACCCTGGACAAGTCGCCAGGTCATCACAGGGCTGACACATAGACACAGACAACCATTCACACTCACATTCACACCTACGCTCAATTTAGAGTCACCAGTTAACCTAACCTGCATGTCTTTGGACTGTGGGGGAAACCGGAGCACCCGGAGGAAACCCACACGGACACGGGGAGAACATGCAAACTCCACACAGAAAGGCCCTCGCCGGCCACGGGGCTCGAACCCGGACCTTCTTGCTGTGAGGTGACAGCGCTAACCACTACACCACCGTGCCACCCTGTAGAGAGAATAATAATTTATAAATATACTATATAGTGGTTGTATATGATGATGACAGGATCGGATGAAACTGCAGTAGACGGATTTCCGCTGCACTTCTGTGCAAAATGGAAGCTATATTTTTTTAGAAATTGACAAAAACACAGTTGTGAACGTTTTGTGTTTCTACTGAGTTATGTTGTGTGATGAAAGCTGGATTTTCTCCCCTTGCATTAATCATTCCAATTAAATATGGCGAAGGATCTTCAGGACCTGATAAGTATCGGCACGCTGATTTCGACTGCATCTGCCACAGTAGCTGTGAAAGAGTTTAATCGAAAAAAAAACACTTCAGTTTTGCAAAATATTTTGTCGAGTCGTCTAAAGAAAAAACAATCAGCTCCTAAAAATAACTTCTGTGCGATAATTGAAGGTTTTTTCCTTGTAATTTCATACATTTCCATGACTTGTTTTTTTTTTTTATTTTCGCAATTTCAAATTACACATTCAGCATTTTATGGAAACCTGCTTAAAGAGGTTATATGTTTTTCTTCCATTTTGGGCATCACACATTAAATGAAAACAAATTGAAATGAAGATTTGTGAGGAGAGAGCTGAAGAAATGGAAAGGAACCGTTCGAGCAAACTGTTTGGATTTGTTGCTTTATCATGCTGGAGAAATGAGAAATTTTGTTGCTTGTTGCTGAAATCGCAGCTCCGCGTCACATACAGTACGCATGTTTATTCCAAATATGCATGAAATTGAATGAATTCCAATAAAACGTGATCAATTTCTAAAGATCATTTCCACTACATTTCCACTTGACATGATATTTACAGCTTCAGTTACTCTGTTACTCTGTTATTACACTTAATATCGTTATAACTCTGTTATAACATCTTTTAATATCGACTCCTTATTGATTATTGAGTGATAAAAATGACCTTCAAGTCATATAATTCCTCAGGAGAAGAAGAAAGTGTTCTGGTTTACCATAAAAATAATATTGTATAAAAACGGTCACATACCAATATCATGCCAATAGCACGCTGAAAAACGGAATAGTGTGCACATTTTCTGCACACGCACACACACACACAGCAAGAGAGTTTGTGCTTTGTGCTTCTTCGCTCCCTCAGACATCTTCATGATGGATGGCTTTCAGACACACACTTTATGAGCATTGCATTCATCTGGAATCCCAGCATCCACAACCGCATTTAACTGAAGCACGCACACACACACGCTTTTGTGTGTGTGTAGGGGTTTGGAGAGTGCTACAGAAGGTTGCGGCATGAGCACAAACTGCTTTCCTTTCCTTATCTTTTTTTTTAATGAAGAAACTAAAAATAAGCAACAATGACCAAAGTTTTGACGTTAATATCCTTCTGTCACCATAAACAGATTTGTCCGCTTTGGGAAAACACCAATCGGTGTCTTGCCGTGAGGCTCGCACTCATTAGAGCCTCCATTTTAGCACACACACACACACACACACACACACACACACACACACACACACACACAAATACAAATATAAAGAGAGAAAAGTTTATAATGGACACAGGCTGTAAGTTAGGAGAGCATTGAAAGTATACAATACATCTCCCTCTCTCTCTCTCTCTCTCTCTCTGTTTTTTTTCCACGGCGATTAACACCCTGAGGAAAAGACAATAAATCCAGGACGTGCCGAATGAACGCCATTCATCATATTCATTTTCCTGTCGATACAATTATGAAAAGCCTCTGGCCTTTCTCTCTTTCTCTCCAGAACTCAATTCTGCTCCGAAAACGCAATTAGTGTCGAAGAGTGGGAGAGGACCCCTCTCTCTCTCTCTCTCTCTCTCTCTGTCCGTCCCTCTGTCTCTCTCTTTGTCTCTCTGATCACTTCTCTCTCTGTCTTTCTCTGTGTATCTCCCTGTCCCTGTCCCTGTCTCGCTTTCCCTCTGTCTCTCTCTTTCTCTATGTATGTCTCTCTCTCTCTCTCTCTCTCTCTCTCTCTCTTTACACTGATATCTGCTGGTCATCTGTGTGAGCACTTCACTTTCTCTGAGGCCATCTGCTGCCCAAGCTACTAACACACATCTTTTAAACAGAGAGAGAGAAAGAGAGAGAGAGAGAGAGAGAGAGAGAGAGAGAGAGAGAGCGCTCCTGGTACGACACTCATAAAACTCCTGCAACATGATGTGTGATCCACAGCTGGATCTTTCTCTCTGACATCATTGTTCGCAGTCCGGTCCACTCTACACCACAGCGCTGCTGAATTCTCGTTTCTCATTGGTTGTCAGGTGTTGATTAATTTCCTACAACAGCAGCTCTGACAGTCGTGCAGCTTCAAATCACAGGTTTATGTTCATGCAGTCATTCTAATATGTTACTGTTTCTGTAGTAACAGCTTTAAGAACATTCACAGGGGCGTGTCCGGCGGATGTGGTTTTCTGTAAGGAGGTGTTTGTTGAACCTTTATGGAAGGAGTCTCCAATGTCAGAGGTAAAGCTGGAACTTTAAGTTTTCCAACGTCTTCAGGACAGAGGAGTGTACAGGAGTTTTTGTGTGTGTGAGATTTCTAAGCTGTGAGGGTTTTTTTCTTATTGATTTTAAAATAAAGAGCGACTGTTTATAGCTGCTATAACATTACATTAATGGCATTTAGCAGACACTCTTATACAGAGCAATGTACAACATACTCAGAGCAGCCTGAGGGGTAGGAGCCTTGCTCAAGAGCACTTCAACTATTCCTGCTGGTCCAGGGAATCAAACCAGCAACCTTCTGGTCCCAAAGCAGCTTCTCTAACCTTTAGGCCATGGCTTCCTATATGATAATGTATGTTAGAACAGGAACTGACTCGTGTGACATTTTTGGTTCTAATGATGTCACATATCTGATTCTATAAAGCTATGATGTGATTGTGGTGAGTGGGTGGAGCTTAAAGCATTCTTAAAAGTTGCAAAGCTTCAGATAATTTGGTGATTGGAGTGAAGAGAATTCATCCAAAATTCTGAAGAAAGAAAATGACTGATACGAGGAAAATTCCCCCTGAACTGTCCCGAGAAGCAGCGTACAAACACACAAAGCGCTTTGCACTCTTGGAGTTTTATTGTCCAGGGTTCGGCGAGGTTATGCTCTTAATCACATACACCGTCCCTCACAGGAACACGACAATATACAGAGTCGGGGGTGAGAGACCCATAAATATTCATCATCCTGTGTGTGTTTTACAAGAAGGGCGATTTGCTTTAATGCAATATTTCTGTTTGAGTTAAACGGCGCTATAAAGCCGAATGTGCGATGAGCCATTTCACAGGTCTTTATAAATATGGATATACACTCAGATATCATTCACAGTGAGAGAGAGAGAGAGAGATGAGGAGGAGGAGGGAAGAGAGGAGAGGACATAGAGAAAATAAAAATGAAAGAAAGAGCTACCCTTACTGCTGTCGGAGACTAAATTATTCATCTGTTCAGTATTGCAGTTGGAGAGAGATGGACAGAGCACATGAAGATGGAACGAGAGAAGAAAAAGGGGACGGTGTGAAAGAAAAGCAAAGAAAAGAAAAGAAAGAGGCGGGTGAGAGTGAGCGGCGGAGCAATAAAAGGAACGAGTGAGTGGCCCTCCGGCCCTATGCTGCCAGACTATTTAAAAGTTATTAACACACATCTTTAAAATAGAGAGAAATAAAGAGAGAGAGAGAGATGAAAGAAAAAAGAGGGTGGGGACAATTCAATAGAGAACGTTAATAAATCCAAGACACAATGGAAGACAAACGACAGCAAAAGAGACGGACGAGGAGACTCAGAGGACACCGAGACGGGCCAGGTGTCCACATTGGGCCCCTCTCTGCTACCCCCCCCCAAACCAGAACCCCACCCCCAACCCCATACCCCTCTCGTGCCCCTCCACACCCCCCTTCTCATGGTGCTAATTGATTCTGGCTGTGCTGAGCTGATTGGTGTGAGGACCAGCTGTCTCAGAGCAGCATGACCCCCAAACATTCACCTGCAGGAGGGCACGCCCCCCACTGACGCACACCGACGCCCCCTACCGGACCTCACCGCACTGCGTCTGATCAGCATGACCTCATTAACTTACACATTTTCAGTATTGAATCAAGTTATGTGTGTAGATTTAGCTTTATTAGCATCACAGATTTGTTAGCATAGACACAGAAGGGACAGATGGCTGACAGCTTTAGCTTTATTATCCTTATAATATGATTATTAGCATTTTAGCTTTAGCTTTATTAGCATTACTGTATTCAGTTAAGACGTGAGTAGCATGACTGGATTAAAGTTTCACTTTAGCTTTGTTAGCATGGGTGTATGTTCTTGTGTTCAAGCAGATGGCCTCTAAATGTGAGATATAGAAAATGTTAATGCATTTGAAGACTCATTGGGGTGGCCCAGACCTTTGATTGGCTCCCCTAGGTGGGCCTGACTGGTTAAGTAAATGCTGTCTACCATCCATCTGAGAAACAAACATAAATTAATCAGTTTATGCAATTTGAACATTGCTAAATTGATTTTTGCAAATGCCCACCCTCTGCCCACCCCGTGTAATTGTGAAATTGCTACTAGTTAATGTACTGGACACTGAGATTAAATCACCTTCACAAGTGCTCCAGCTGGGGCAGCACGGTGGTGTAGTGGTTAGCGCTGTCGCCTCACAGCAAGAAGGTTCTGGGTTCGAGCCCCATGGCCGGTGAGGGCCTTTCTGTGTGGAGTCCCTGTGTCCGCGTGGGTTTCCTCCGGGTGCTCCGGTTTCCCCCACAGTCCAAAGACATACAGGTTAGGATAATTAGTGGTTCTAAATTGATTGTAGGTGTGAGTGTGAATGGTTGTTTGTGTCTATGCGTCAGCCCTGCGATAACCTGGTGACTTGTCCAGGGTGTACCCCGCCTTTCGCCCGTAGTCACCCATAGGCTCCAGCTTGCCTGCGACCCTGTAGGACAGGATAAGCGGCTATAGATGATGGATGGATGGAAGTGCTCCAGCTCTCCATGGTCTTGTATCAGCTGTTGCATAGCTACAAGTGCTCCAGGACCACAGGTGGCACTCTTCTTCTTTTTCTTCCTTGACAATTTCTACAACCACAGGAAGATGTTTGACGCTCCTCAATGTCATCCATCTTGGAATGAATCGGCTTGGTCACACGT
>NC_083593.1:3748270-3790770 GCF_027579695.1 Neoarius graeffei
CAGAGAGATGAGATGGAGAGGAGGAGGATGGAGATGCTGAAAAAGTGGCAGTCATGGACTTAGTGTGGCAGTGGTGTGTGTGTGTGTGTGTGTGTGTGTGTGTGTGTCCATACAAACCTAGAGAGAATTTTTCACTGCTCCTTATGATTATTCCCAGTATATAGTGACTGTGTCTCCACATCATCCACATTTATCATTCCTGCTGATTTGCTCTCCCTTTCTTGCCATACAGTTTGTATTTCAACCAGATTTTTTTTTTCACGGACAAAAATCACACATCATTAAAAAGACTTCATGGGCTGCATGTGAGTTGGAACCTGTAGGCTTCCCAAACATCCACACCATGCAGCAACACGTTCATTTTCAACACCTGCGCACAAAACAGAGCCTCGATTTCATCATTCGACATTTGAATCGAGATTTTCTCAATTCTACACAAATTCAGTCTGACACCGTACAGTCACACACTCATTCCAGTACGTTATCTTTTCTATACAGTGGACACTTGATATAAACATGTGTAATTGTTGTTATTCTATCCACATTCACTGGATATAAGCAATTGCCCGCTCTGATTGGCTACTCTACTACTAGGCTATCAGCTCATATACCGTGAGTAAAGAAAAACAAAATGGTGGAGCGTGTTGCTGAACCAACCGAGGACAAATTAAAAACTCTACTCGAAAACAAAACCCTAAAAATTTTTATTAAGTATTTAAAAGAAACAGAAATTGCTAAAAGAATATAGCCCCCCCCCCCCCCCCCCCCCCCATATCTCCTGTTCCACATTCCAGCTAGTGGCGGTAATGCACCTTTAAGTTGGTTTGGCAACCACCAAAAAAAAAACCTAAAGAAGAAGAAGAAGAAGAAACCCCCCCAAAAATAAAAAAGCAGCAAAATATTTAATGAAAGTATTTCACGGTAATAACATGTCTTTTTAATTTTTCAATAATTATTTTTATTATCGTACTTTTCACAAATTACTCCTGTCATTTCGTCAGTTTGTTTACATTCTAAGCGGAAATTATTTTGTTGGATGTTTTGTATAAAGATTTTATTTATCAAATTTGCAAAAAAAATGCTCTGTTTCTCAAAATCCAGTGAATGTGGATAGAATAAAACAGTTATTCCACTCAATCTCATCATACATGGATTTTAGAGAACTTGGTGCTACGCGCCTCGTCGGCTATCAGCTCACGTATGACTTGATTTCATGGGATAACTGTTAATTATAGAGGTTTCCTACTGGGTAAAGAGATGTTTGTTTCGTGTCTGAGGAAGGAGTCTCCAGTGTCAGAGCAAAAGCTGTAACTTTGGAGGAGTTTGTGGTTTTTCGGGAGCATGACAAACTGGGTTTTTGGTTTGTTTCTTTTTTTGTCTCATGAACTTCATATCAAGAAAGAGAGAAAAGAAGGTGAAGGAAAGACTTTACAGCTGCTCTAACATCACTGAGAACAGAAATGAACTAATTTCACAAAAATGTAACTATAAACAGGTATTATACAACATGATGTGCCCTTCATGAATAAATTATAAATGCTAATTGTTGGCTGTGGTTTAAAAGGAATAAAATACGTGCCGTTGCAAGAAAATAGTCAACAAACACTTGTAACTACGCTTCATCATGCTACGCCGTCGTTGATTAGCTTCCTATAACAGCACATCCTGGCATGTTTTATTCTTTAACTGTTGAAATGTTTCATTCCGTTACACAGATCCATCCTCACACCTTTAATTATAAATGTTTGTGTGAAGAGAGAGAAATGGTGTGCTGGGTCAGAGCGATGAAACACAGAAGGGTTAAATCTCTTTCATTATTACTCTCAGAATCGGCCTAAGGGGATGCAAGTATAAATGATCAGAGGAGAGAGGAGGAACGAGAGAGATGAAGTGAGATGAAGACAGAGGAGAAACCAAGAGAGAGAGAGAGAGAGAGATCTCAGAGCAGACTCATATAAATCATAACAATCATAACCCCAGGACACTTCATGACAAATGGGGGTGGGGGGCCTTAAAGAGAGAATGAGAGAGAGAGAGAGAGAGAGAGAGAGAGAGAGGATGGCATGAAAGACAGGCACATTGAACCATGTCATTATTTAAGCATAAAGCCTAATGATATACAATCACTAGCTCTCTATTGTTCTCTCTCTCTCTCTCTCTCTCTCTCACACACACACACACACACACACACACACACACACACACACACTTAGACATATTATTCCGATAGATATTATTAATATGAAGCAATTTATTCTGGCTTTGACACATTTTTCTGCCCTCCAGCTACCATACTTATGTTAGCAGCTTCACATTAGCATAATATTAATATACACATTTGTTAGGTTTTTTAATGCTAGGCTAATTTTTATGCTAGCTTAGCTATGCTGGTTTGTCTCTGATAAATTTAGAAAGATAGAAAGGTGAGCGTTTGATATGCATGCTGGTCAAGTGCTTAAAGGTCTGACTTCACTGTAGCTAGCAGTGAAATTTTTAACTTTTTGTGATGTTAGTCCATGAGCAGGCTGTTTTACATCTTTCCCAGTTCGTAACCATGGTAACTGTATTTGAGCATAGCATATGAAATTAAATCACAGGCTTAATAATTTAGCATGTATAAGAAAACATCAAATCTTCATTAAACTGCAGATGAGAAACATGCTCACAGCACTGCCAGGGCAAGCTAAGCCCCAGCTAACGTTACTAAAACATTCAGGAAACATTTGACAAATTCGGAAAGAAGGTTAGAAATTATGTTCCTGTAATGTTCTAAAAACATCTGCAGTTAGTATTAACAGCATTACATGTTTTTAATTGGGCAAAATCTAACATGATGAAAATGTGTGTTAATGTTTGTACAAACAAAAATGTTGCAGCAACGTTGCAGGAATGTTTATAAAGGTTAAGTTGTTGTCCGAACATCCAGAAACCTTGATGTTCTCCTTCAAACTGTTCAAAACATTTCAAACATTCGAGAATGTTCAGAAATTTTTTCCAACCGAAAATGTTGCAGAAACGTTTATACGCTAAGCCGTTGCCGAAACACCCAAAAAAACTTGACAAGTTGAATTTCCTTCCTAGAACTGTAACATTCAAAAATTAGTATTCCTACAACCAGAAATGTTCAAGAAATGTTGCAGAAATGTTTATCAGTGTTATTTTAAGTAACTGTCCAAACACCCAGGAAACTTGACAAGTAAAACCTTTTTTGAACAGTAACATTAAAAAAGATATGCTTATAACAAGAAAAATAAATGTTACTTAAATATTGCAGGAACGTTTCTGAACATTACTGTAGGTAATTTTTTGAAAATCCAGAAAACATGACAAATTGAGTGTTCTTCCTCGACCAAACACGTTGCTGAAATGTTGTGGGAATGTTATGTTAAGGCACTGTCAGAACAAAAAATCTGAACATTCTTCCTGTCACATAAAAAAAAAACGTCAGAAGGTTTATAAATCTGATTTTAAATCATTTTCTGAATAAGAAAATGTCTGAGAATTGTAATTGGCCAAAAACAAACAAACATTGACTGTTCATTCAAGAACGTGAAGATCTTTTTCTAATGCCAAAAATGTTGTTGGAATATTTATAAATGTCATTTTTGACGGGTTTTTTTTAACACACAGTAAATTTAATTTCAGTTCTGCTTCGAACTGCAATGCTGAAAAAACATTCTGACAAATACAAATGTTGCAGAAATGTTGTGGGAATATTTATGATTGTTATTCTCTCTGAACACCCAGAAAACCTGAGACGTTCTGTATATAATAAAAAATGTTGTTAATAAATATGTATCGGTCCATATCAGTGGTAATGTGCACGACGTTGCAGCTGTTGTTAGCCAGCTGCTGCTGCTGCTGCACTGTAGCCCAAAGCTGTGCTAGCGGAAGTTAGCATAATCTCTGGTAATGTCTACAATTAGAGAAACAGAAGCTCCTTAAAAAGCTCCAGAGATAAATGTTGGTTCATGTCTTGTGTCCATAAACGTCCTTCCTGTCTTTTTATTCAGCTGCTGGGTAACAAGCGGAGAAAAAAAAGGCAGTAATTGGTTTTTAGTTTTAATTTCTTTGTGTTTAACACAAATCGGCGAGTTCTATTAACGCTGAGTGGGCAGCCGTAATAAGTGTGTGTGACCTGCAGGAATGTTCAATCATCAATCCGCGGAGAAGGTCTAATGACCTGCTCATCTCAGACACTTATTAAGGACATCACTCTCTCTCTCTCTCTCTCTCTCTCTCTCGCTCTCTCTCTCTCTTGCTCTCCTTCTTCTGGTCTCTCTTAAGGAAAGCTAATTAAAATAACCATTTGGCAGCCCAACGTCCTAATTGCTATTCCCATCATCGCTGGTCGATTGGGAGGTTTGAAAGAGATAGCGAAAGAGAGAGAAAGAAGAAAAAGATGAGTGAGAGAAAGATTGATAATGAGATAATGAGTCATTAGAAGCATACATTAGTGCCTAATGCTCTCTCAATCAGCTTCAGCTCTTCTGTCTCCTGTTCGCATTTTATCGCTCTATCTCTCCATCTCTCTGTCCATCTCTCAGCTGAGCCGTTCATCTTCATCCATCTGTCTATCTCTCTGCCTGTCCATCCATCTTTCAGTCTTTGGCCATCTCTTTGTCCATGTTTCAAATGAAGCTTCCATCTATCTGTCCGTCCATCTGTTGCTCCATCTCTCTCTGTCCATCCCATCCTTCCATCTGTCTGTCCATCTTTCAGTACATCACTCTGTCCATCATTTTGTCCAACTGTTCATCCCATTTCTCTGCAAAATCTCTCTGTCCATCCACTCATCTTTTTGTCCATTTTTCCATCAAGGTGATTACTTTCATCCATCTGTCCAGCTGTTTGTCTCTATCTATCCATTTATCCTTCAGTCTCTGTCCATCTCTCTGTCCTTTCAGCTCTTTCCATTCAAGCCTTTTTTCATCTCTGTCCATGTGCCTATCTTTCATTCTCTATCCATCCATACACATCTCTGTCCATCTTTCCTTCTATTCTTCTCTCTGTCCATCCAACTGTTGATCTGTCCATATTTCTGTTTATCCATCTCTCTATCATCTATCTGTCAATCTGTCCATCTTTTCTTTTATCCATCTTTCTGTCCATCTATCTGTCAATCTGTCCACCTTTCCTTTTATCCATCCCTCTATCCATCTATATGTCAATCAGTCCATCTTTTATCCATCCCGCTATCTATTTATCTGTCAATCTGTGTGTCTTTTCTTTTATCAATCCCTCTAGCCATCTATCTGTCAATCAGTCCAGCTTTTATCCATCCCTCTATCCATCTATCTGTCAGTCTGTCCACCTTTCCTTTTATCCATCCCTCTGTCCATCTTTTCTTTTATCCATCCCTCTATCCATCTGTCAATCCATCTTTTATTCATCCCTCTATCCATCCATCTCTCTATCCATCTATCTGTCAGTCCATCTTTTATCCATCCCTCTATCCATCTATCTGTCAATCAATCTGTCTGTCTTTCCTTTTATCCATCTCTCTATCCATCTATCTGTCAATCTGTGTGTCTTTCCTTTTATCCATCTCTCTATCCAGCCATGTCAATCTGTCCATCTTTCCTTTTATTTATGTCGCTGTCCACCTGTACATCCCTCTTTCAGTCCTTTTCTTTGCATTAATCTGTTCATCTCTCCATCCATTGGTTGACCCCTTGTCCATCCATCTATTCTGTATCAGTCTGTTCATCTCTCTCAATCTGTCCATCACTCTATTTCTTCAGTTTATCCCTTCTTTTGGCTCTTCCTCTCTCAGTCCATTTCTCCCTCCATTTCTTTTTCTATCTGTTCCGTCTCTCAGCTGATGGATCCAGCTTTCCATCACTTCTGTTATCTGTTGAGCCATCCATTTCTCTATCCTTTTATCCATGTATTTGTCCATCTGTCTATCTCTTCTGTAAAGCATCAGTCTCGGAGTTGATCTGTTCATCTCTCAATCAGTCGGATTTTTTTCTTGTCTGCTTTTAATAAACTGAAATTATTTTAAAAGCAGTTAAAAAGCAACAATAACTGTAGCTCTACACAAACTTTTATAAATCTTTAGTGTGTGTGTGTGTGTGTGTGTGTGTGTGTGTGTGTGTGTGTGTGTGTGTGTGTGTGTTGCTCCATCTTCTGGTCACACATCACATTACACCTTCTCTTATTAGAAAATATTGCTGACCATAGAATTTTTTCCTCCAAAATATTTATTTTGAAGTCATCATATTGAGGTTTTTATTTGATTTTTATTTGATAGTGTGATATTGCTCAGTGTATTCATTCATATGCGTCTGAATAACAGATAAATCTGCAGGAGACACAGAAGTGACACTCAGGATACTGAGTTATTCCGTGATCACGGATCTTTTCCTGATTGCATCATCCTGTTTACTGAAGTGATCAGGACCGCTGTGTGTCTCTGTGTGTAATCACACCATTTCCTGTTGGCTATGCAAAAATAATAAATTTAAAAAAGAAAAAAAAAAGGTTAATGATTCCAGGAAACCAACCAGGAAACGCCTAATCATCACCATGCATCCAGCCTGGCCTTCAGAGAGTCAGACAGGAAGGAGACAGACAGGGACAAGAAGGAGACAGACAGGGACAAGGAGGAAGGAGACAGATGGGGAGGAAGAAGACAGACAGCGAGGAAGGAGACAGGGACAAGGAGGAAGGAGACAGACAGAGAGGAAGGAGACAGACAGGGACAAGAAGGAGACAGACAGGGAGGAAGGAGACAGACAGGGACAAGAAGGAAACAGACTGGGACAAGAAGGAGACAGACAGGGACAAGGAGGAAGGAGACAGATGGGGAGGAAGGTGAAAGACAGGGAGGAAGAAGACAGACAGGGAGGAAGGAGACAGGGACAAGGAGGAAGGAGACAGACAGAGAGGAAGGAGACAGACAGGGACAAGAAGGAGACAGACAGGGAGGAAGGAGACAGACAGGGACAAGAAGGAGACAGACAGGGAGGAAGGAGACAGACAGGGAAGGAAGAGACAGGAAGGAGACATTTGGTGTTTTTTAATTTGTCCAAATTGTGTTCTTTTCTTGACTCAGTTGTTCCTAATTTTGTTTGTTCTGTTCAGGTTAAAGGGAACCATTTTGAAATAAACACTAAAAATCTTCTTAAACTTTTTAAAAAGGAAAAACAGCAACAACAACAACAACAATTCTGAGGTGGAAAGTAGAAAGGTGACATTATTGGTGTCTAATCTCCCATCTGATGTCAGGAGGAACCCAAATTTCAAGTTTGTTTCTTGGTCATGACTGAGATAAAGATAAGCAGAAGATTTGTATTTTTTTTAAAGCTGAAGTCGACCTTAAAGACATTACAAAGAAACAGTGCAGCTTGTTTAAAATCTGAGGCAGAAGAAGTGGTGATGTTCTCAGCTGGTGATTGTGTCACATGCTACGTCACTATTACAGGCGCAGTGACGGTGTTGATGATTGTGGGCTGATTGCTGACCCCCGCTGCAGCCGCCGCTGCCAATGTACAGTGTTCGATTTCTCGGCTCATCTAACACCATGAGCAACTGGTGCAGAAACAGATCAACATGTCTTCATAAATATTGCCCTAAAACACACACACACACACACAAAGGAACAGTAAGAACAGTACTGTTGTATCTTTCAAATCGCTTCTAATGTACATTAAGCCACGCCCCCTACCTCATCCTGAGGAAGAAAGATTTGTCTTCAGAACGGTGCAACGGCTGTGTTTAGCATTCGATGCTAAGTTTAATTACAGTTTAAGCTATATGATGAAGTCTTTACTTTCCTATTTCTTAACATCTGAGAGCAATGATAATATTTCAGACAGATTTATCACTTTATCACATTATTTAAACAAAATAAATCATTATTCACAATCATTAGATTAGTAGCGTAAACGCTCCATGGTCATGTTTCGCAGCTGCTTAGCAACTACGTTAACCATTTTAATAGTGAGTGAGTTTTTGTTTCTCATCTCATCTCATTATCTCTAGCCACTTTATCCTTCTACAGGGTCGCAGGCAAGCTGGATCCTATCCCAGCTGACTACGGGCGAAAGGCGGGGTACACCCTGGACAAGTCGCCAGGTCATCACAGGGCTGACACATAGACAACCATTCACACTCACATTCACACCTACGCTCAATTTAGAGTCACCAGTTAACCTAACCTGCATGTCTTTGGACTGTGGGGGAAACCGGAGCACCCGGAGGAAACCCACGCGGACACGGGGAGAACATGCAAACTCCACACAGAAAGGCCCTCGCCAGCCCCGGGGCTCGAACCCAGGACCTTCTTGCTGTGAGGCGACAGCACTAACCACTACGCCACCGTGCCGCCCAGTTTTTGTTTCTTGAGGGAAAAAACAGAATTTTGAACGTACCATGAATTCAACACCTCTCTGTAGTGTCCTACTGGATTCAGTTTTATTTCACGGCATGACATCCATCCAACCTTGTTTTGTAGTTTTATTTTCAGCTCTGTCCTGTAAAACCCCACTAACGTCTCCCTTTATCTTGTACCCTGCTGTTTATGGACCACAGGGATGCGCTCACCGGGATGTTGTACTTGTACCATAAGGCTACTGTCATGGACAGAGTGATGGGAGGGATGCAGAAGCCAGTACACGCCAGGAACATCGGGCCACACTAATCCACGAGAGGGAGGCAGTAACTTTCGCCAAACTTTGATGAGGTGCCACAAGTAAAGCAGGGAAAACACCAGAAAGCACAACAGCCTGAAAGACAGGTTAATGTTCATGAATAATTCATGAAACCCCCATTTAAGCTATAGACATTATAAAAAAACAATGTCAAAACAGTTAATTTTCTGTTTTCAGTCAACAATCTTCTCAAATATTTGGTGGATTTTCAGTTGTTGAAGCAAATGGTGTAATATTTTCCTGTATGAACTTAGACATTTATTTTTTTCACGGTGCAGTCTCCATCAAATCCTGCACTCTGATTGGCTGGCGAGCAGGTCTGTATCCTACGATACGGACCCCAGTTACGGACCCCGGTTACGGACCTCTGGCGACTTACTTGTTCACAACAACAAACATAGTAGCATTTTTTGTCAACATTTATCTTTTTTTTAATAAGATTTATTTATAAGATAATCAAAAATCTTATAAATGTTTGCCAGCATTTCTCAGGAGAATAGCATTAATTTTACATCATGGATAGCGATAACAACAGTCTTCACAGCAAAAGCGAGTTTAACTACCCTGAGGAAGAAGAAATAAAAGAAAACATTTCAGGAGAAAGCTAAAAACCTGTAACTTGCTAACACCGAGCAAAAACATGGCTGAATCCTGAATGACTCCTATTTGTATAAATAGGGGACTACATAGGCAGCAAAATGTAGTTTTTTTCCTGCCATGGAAGTGCACTTGTATACTGAGGAGGAAGCCATTTGCATTACAGCCGTGAATGAGGATTCAAAATGGCGGCTCGCCTCGGTTTTCCCTTTTGGGCGCTCTCGTTTTCTGTTAGAATTTGGTAAAGAAAAAAAATATATATTATTTACCAGCTTAAGGTCAGTCTGTATGGTGAAATACCGTGACCTCGGCCTTGAATACTGACCTCGGCCCAGAGGGCCTCGCTCAGTACTTTCAAGATCTCGGTCACTGTATTTCACCATACGGACCTCCCAGCTGGTAAATAACATATATATTTCCATATATGAACTTAAAGACACGCCCATATTTTCATATATGAGCTCAAGGACATTGACGATGACATTTCTGTACACACTGAAACTCCATATACGACCTGCTTTGAGCACATCGCCCAAATTTCCATATGTGAACTTAAAGACACGCCTATATTTCCATATACAGTACACTGTCAGAAATAGAAGTACAGTAGGAGTCCATTTACAATCTACACTAATGTACCCTCTAGGGCTCATTACTGGACTTCAAGGTAACCATGTGTACCTTTTAAGGGTCAAAAAGATGCATATATGTTTCCAATCAGTATATAAAGAGTACAAACAAGTACCTTAGAGTGTCCTTTTCCAGTGACAAGCCGCTGTATCCCTAAAGGTACAACGATGTACTTTGTTTTCTGAGATTGTATGACCACAAAGACACGCCTATATTTCCACATATACACAAACTCAAAGGCATGCAAATATTTCCATACATGACCTAAACGACACACCTTCATTTTCTAATATGAGCTAACAAACCCTCGCGTACTGTATATATTTCCATATATTAGCTTAGACACGCCTACATTTTCATGTATGAATTCAAAGACCTGCTTATACGAACTCCGACACACCCATCATTCCATATATGAACTCACAGACACGCCCACATTTACTCACGCAGACTCAAATCCATACATATCAGTCCACAGACCCTGATGGAAAAAGTATGGTTGGTGTTTTCTGGTGCTGAAGATTCCAGGACTACTGTTTGAGCCAATAGGAGCGCGTTTATTAAAGAGCAGCTTGGGTTGTGTTGTATTATGTTGTGTTGTGATGGCTGATAAAAAAGAAGAAGAAGACAGAGTCAGAACTCTGGACTCTTCAATCCAAATGTATTTAATGGTTTTCACTCACATGAGCTCATGTCCATGCAGCAGTGGCACAGTCCTGAATTCCACTTTGTGACCACTGGCACCGCCTTCAGCAACAGCTGGAGCGTGACAGTTGAGGAGGCCATGATGTTCAGCTCAGGGTTTCTGTGAAACATGAAGGACAATGATTTTTGTTACGGAGACCAAGCTTTGGCTCTGAGTGAACCAAACGACCGATATTCATGCTTGTCCTTCAGCTTTTTTTGTTGTGTACATACAGAAACGGAAAGACATGCAGAAAGAAAAGATGTCTAGATAATCTCAACCTGTTCCTGTTTTCAGTCATGTACGTCGTCACAAAATTAATCAGTTCTCTCTGATTAAAAAAAAAAAGCATTGGCTGCCGATGATCAGTGAAATTGTCTTAAGTTTTTAAATCATATAACAAAATTTTGATTTATAACTTAAGACCTAATGAATATTTACTGTTTACCTAAAAAAAGTACATTTAATTTGCAGTTGCTTTTCATCCAACACAAGTATTACTGTGTCACAGATCCTTAACCAAAGCAGAAAATTATTTTAAGCAAACATACTGCACATCACGCTGGCAAGGTAAGATGTGAGAAATCTTCGCAGATGTTTTGTTGAGATGATCGTCATGACCAAGAGCTCATCTCATCTCATCTCATCTCATTATCTGTAGCCACTTTATCCTGTTCTACAGGGTCGCAGGCAAGCTGGAGTCTATCCCAGCTGACTACAGGTGAAAGGCGGGGTACACCCTGGACAAGTCGCCAGGTCATCACAGGGCTGACACATAGACACAGACAACCATTCACACCTACGGTCAATTTAGAGTCACCAGTTAACCTAACCTGCATGTCTTTGGACTGTGGGGGAAACCGGAGCACCCGGAGGAAACCCACGCGGACACGGGGAGAACATGCAAACTCCGCACAGAAAGGCCCTCGCCGGCCACGGGGCTCGAACCCGGACCTTCTTGCTGTGAGGCGACAGCGCTAACCACTACACCACCGTGCCGCCCTGACCAAGAGCTCCTCAGAGATATTCATTCATTTATTTCTCATCTCATCTCATTATCTCTAGCCGCTTTATCCTTCTACAGGGTCACAGGCAAGCTGGAGCCTATCCCTGTTATTAAATGTGTAATCGTCTAAAGATGTTTGGTCTTACCTGGGTTAGTTGAGTGCTGTGATCTCTTCCTCGTTACACATGCAGTGAAACACTCTCTCTCTCATGCATGTGATGGATCTCTAAAAGAAGAAGGACTAGAACATTCCTCAAATATTTCTTCCATTCCATAAATACACTGGGTGGAAGAGTTTATTTCTGTTCTTTTATTTTGAGGATCTTAACGAGCTTAATGTTCTCACACCTATTTAACACTCCAGCTGTTTATTGAGAGTTCACCAATACACAGGGCTCGAAGTGAAAGTATTTTTGTGCGTCTTTAATTATTCCAAGTGACAGTGGTTAGAGAATAAAGTTAGCTCAGTAAAGTGTCCTTGCATTAAAAAGCTACTATTTAAATAACATTTAAACCAATTTGACACATTTCATCAGGAGGTTAATACCCAAACACATCACTAAAATCATAATGCATGGAATAAAACACTCCGTGTCATGCGATCACGGTAAAATAATGAAGTATGGATCCTATTTCCACAATGGAATTGATTATTTTTCTATAACATGTCCTGAAGGTTTATTTCACTGATACAGCAATTTACAAAAGATTATCACCTTTAATTATTAACTAATTATCTAAACGTTTAACTTTTTAAAGATCGACAGCTACTTTCCAGCCGTCTATAGTTAAACTTAATTTTGTCAAACATGCGCTTTAAGATAAACCAGAGGTTTCCAGCTGCACTCCTGCCAGAGCTGCTGTTATACAAACGTAATCGGCACCTTCTGACCAATCAGAATTCAACAATGCGTCATGCCAAACAAAAACATGGCAACTCTGAAGGTTTTAGAGAACGTTTAGGATGTTCCCATTTATACCATGAGAAGATAATTTCACACCATACACACTGAAGCATGGTTGTGGTAGCATGATGCTGAGCACCACCCTTGACTTCTTGATCGCTTCTCCAATTAATGCCCTCTTTACCCAATTTCTGACCTCTAGTTGACTGCCTCCTCTTGGCAGTCACAGTTGTTCCATACTCTTTCAATTTATTCAATTAATTAGTTAATGCCACTTTGCAGGATGTACAAAGTTTGGCAATTGCTTTTCCAGAAGAATTATTTTGATAGCTCACTTGTAACTACTTCGATGTTAAACAAGTTCTCCTGGGTTCTTCCCAGAACAAGTGCATTTATAAGGAAGCACATTATGCCAATTACACACACAAACCTTAATTCCACGTAAATTGTGCCATGACTCACTCAGCAGTAAAATAAATGTTTCTCAGAAACAGGTGCAAAATACTTACGCAATCTCAACTTGTACATTTTTTTTATTCATAAATAATTTTGCAAAATTTCAGCAAAGACCAGACACCTCTCACTGCGCTGACAGAATTTGCACATTTTATTTTAGTGACAATTTTAAGAATACAACTTTAAAAAGAAAGAAAGAAAGAAAGAAAGAAAGAAAGAAAGAAAGAAAGAAAGAAAGAAAGAAAGAAAGAATACATGGAGGTAAAGTTCACAGAACTCTGAATTATTAGCAAAAGAAAGTTCATGCAATTAATCACTGATAAATAGAACCTTTATATTAAATATATACACAGTTATACAACACGCTGTTGGTTCTTCATCCAGGACAGAACATTTTGCTCACAGATGAATCCGGATCAGTTCTTTGATCTGGTATTGACCAGGGTGATGGGAATTGTACGATACTGCATCTCACGAGACATCTGGCACCAGGCGCAGGGCGTACAGAACGTCGCAATCACACAGTCGTTACAGATTGTGCCCTGGGGGCGAAAAACAAAAACACACACATACTGCTTCTTTAATTTCTTTTCTAATTTTATTTTTCACATGAACTTTGATTTGATTCTTTAAAAAAAAATTCATATTTTCTCCTGTTTCACCATCAATTTACGAACAAACAATATCTTGATACATATCCGATATTGAAGTAATGCCTTCGAGTATCACGATATTATATTTTTATCATACCATCCTGTCTGTACTTCACAGCTTGGTCGACTGTCATTTTGGCCTCCATCGTACCATGGTGGCTCTGGACATCAAGGTTTTCTCGTTGTTGTGGTGTGGATCAAAACAATGTCCTGTGTTTTAACTTGATGTATAGATAGGCTTAGCCTTTGGACTATGATCAGTGTCGTTTCTTTGTTTTTTGTTCGTTTTTTTCCCCCCTTTATCATCAGGACGCATTTTTGACAACGTTCACATGTAGAAAGATTTACCTTGCCCTAATGGAAATGACCAGCAGTTCGGCCGTCTAATTTTCTTCAATTATTTTACCCAATAAATTGACAACTATTTTCCCTGTTAGCCTGACTTGTTTTGAAAATATGCTCGAGACAGACCACCTTCACTTTTACTCATGTTTATATGCACAATCGACAAATTTCTACCGTTTTGCAGTAAGTTTCATTTCTGGCCAATAGTTGCCAAAGGTAAAATTAAAATACCCCCCAAAAAAGTAGGTACAAAGTAAAGTTATGAAGCGGTGATATTAGAGGTTAGCCTTGTGCTCTTCTGGTGAAAATAACCACATTAACAAGGTGAGAAGGTGAAAAGTCACAGAAAGCAGTGTGTCTATGTTGAGCAATAACATTTCACCATGATGATTATAATATTTAAATCAAGCAACCTTTCAGCGTACCCTAATGCCATAACGTTCACGCATCGACACCCTCATGGCCCACGTGGCAGGCGAGACGATACTGCAGATATCCAGCAGGGGGAGACACAAACACTGGCCATATTCTTTTGATTTAATGCAGGCGAAACACGGGCAGCAGCAAAACACAAAACAACCTGAAAACACACACACACACAAGTTGTAGTTTCAACACTTTACATTCCAACACACCGACCCAGTAACTCATACTGATGTAGCCCAAGCATGCAGCGGTTTCTCATGCAAGTTGCATTTCATTTAAAATGTCTGAGAAGCGGGCGGCACGGTGGTGTAGTGGTTAGCGCTGTCGCCTCACAGCAAGAAGGTCCTGGGTTCGATCCCCGGGGCCGGCGAGGGCCTTTCTGTGTGGAGTTTGCATGTTCTCCCTGTGTCCGGGTGCTCCGGTTTCCCCCACAGTCCAAAGACATGCAGGTTAGGTTAACTGGTGACTCTAAATTGAGCGTAGGTGTGAATGTGAGTGTGAATGGTTGTCTGTGTCTATGTGTCAGCCCTGTGATGACCTGGCGACTTGTCCAGGGTGTACCCCGCCTTTCGCCCGTAGTCAGCTGGGATAGGCTCCAGCTTGCCTGCGACCCTGTAGAAGGATAAAGCAGCTAGAGATAATGAGATGAGATGTCTGAGAAGCCCACGCAAAATCCCCACATTAGTTAGTGGGATACTTGATCATATTATAACAGTTGTTACAGGATTTTCCATCATTTTCTCCTCATCAACAGAGTCCACATGCACAATAATAAACTTCACACCACAGCAATGTTGAGTTCTGGATTCTGATTGGTCGACAGTCAGGCGTCAATTAATTTTCTAGAACAGCAGCTCTGACAGTAGTGCAGCTGCAAATCACAGGTGTATATTAATGCACTCGTTTTAATACATGATTTCTCGAATAGCAACAAATTTACAGACTTCTGTTTTATTCGTTACCAGTGTAAAAAATGTAACTTGCAAAATTGTTGAGTAAAAAAAGGATTCTAAGTTGAATGAACAAATTTCCCTTCTAATTGTTCAAGTAGCTTAAAAAAAAAATAGTTGAGACGCCTTTCCTTCGCCACAAGTTCATAGGAATTGGAAAATTAAGTTAAGTGAACTTATATATTCAAATGCTGATTGACGCCCCTTAACCAATGCCACTGCGCATGCGCACTTCACAAATTCGAAAGTTTCAACGGTTGGGTGGTGAGAAGTCCGTGGAAACTGACATGAGATGTTGTATTGAGATTTTTCACCTGACGTCACAGGCTCACGTGATGCCCCGGTGTCCGCCATTTTGAAGGTCAAGCTAGCTAATGTCAACAACACAGTAGCTAGTATGTTACTGTAGCAATGTTTACGTTCAGTCATTTGGATGACTGTTAAAACCTTTCAGTCTCAAGTTTTTCCTTTACTGGATTTACTAGTTTACTGTAATTATGATCCGGCAGCTATTTACACCGGATCCAGTGTAAATAGCTGCCGGAGCGCGCTCTGGCTTGCTCCCCCTCAAATTAAGCAGCGCGCTCTGGCTTTCTCCCGCCGAGGTTCCGGAGCGCGCTCCGGCTTGCTCCCGGAGTGCTCCGGCCGAGGTTCTGGAGCGCACTCCGGCAGCTATTTACACTGGATCCGGTGTAAATAGCTGCCGGATCATAATTACAGTAAACTGGTAAATACAGTAAAGGAAAAACTTGAGACTGAAAGGTTTTAACAGTCATCCAAATGACTGAACGTAAACATTGCTACAGTAACATACCAGCTACTATGTTGTTGACATTAGCTAGTGCTAACAGCTAGTTGCTAGTACACTGCTACAACACAGACACCGACCCTAATAATACAGTTCTTGGTCATTGCCTGGTAACAGCAAATTTATAACGGGCCATGTCTCAACAGACTAAGAAGTTATTTCAATGACATTTAATAACATTTTGTTTATCCTGAGGACCAAAAGTAAATGAAAATGTGAACAAACCTTAGCTGTAATAAGATGGCGACCCCCGGCTCCAGGGACGACCCGCTGATGTAGGCATGTTACCCAGCCTGACACAAAATATTTGTCGGCATCCAAACTCTTATACGCTTTCAGATCAATACCTGTGTATGGCGATGGGTTTTTAACAACATGGGTATACAGCTCATGTGGGCCGAAGTCAGGTAAAGACGAGGGCTTCGTGTACTTCCGTACATCAATGAGCAATCCTGGTGGAAGCAGGTAAACGTCGTTCTCTAAGCCTGCTAACCTCAATATTTGCAAATACCTCTCCCTCTGCTCGCCCTGTAAATGCCCTACGTTGCTGGATAGTGAAGGTGTTTTCTGCATCTCGCTCCTTTTTCTTTTATGTTTTTCATTTGTCGCCTTCCTCGCATTCAAACTGATTCGAGCCGTGACGTCCAAAATGGCAGCCTAACGATGCATCACATGACTAAGCTTTCCTCAACAGACGCCAGGGAATTCCCTCCTTGTATGTCGGTATTTGTTTCTGTTTGTGTAATAATAGGCAAAGTGAAGTAGAACTTAAGTGTTGAGAGGTTTGTGTTCACTAAAAAATGTAATGCACACTAAATCATTGTAAAAAAAAATTTTAAATAGTCAAGCCAACTTAAAAATGTAACAACCTGCTGCCAAAGGATTTTGAGTAAACTCAACTTAGAACCATGATGTGCCAACTTGCTCTTCTAAGTTAATTGGCATTATTATTTCAATTTATTTCAACTAAATTTGTTGGACTGAACTTCTAAAGGCAAGTCAAGTCAACTCAACATAAAATACTCTTCTATGTGAACTTAAAAGAACATGTTGGGGTGTTATGGCTCAGGTGGATAAGGCACCATACCATAAATCTGGAGACCTGGGTTCAATTCCGACGCGAGGTCATTTCCTGATCCCTTCCTGTCCCTCTCCCGCTCATTTCCTGTCTCTACACTGTCCTACCCAATAAAGGTGGAAAAAGCCCCCCCCAAAAAAATCTTTAAAATAAGAATAGTTTAGGATAACTTTGTTTTTTGTGCCAACTTGCTTTTCCAAGTTAATTGGAATGATTATTTCAATTTATTTCAACATCACAATTTGAATGCACTGAACTTGCTAAATAAAGTAAGGTCAACATAAAATACTCATCTGTGTCAACTTAAAAGAGCAAGTCAGCACAACTATTTGGTCCGGAGTTGAGTTTACTCAAAATCCTTTGGCAGCAGGTTGCGTTACATTTTTAAGTTGGCTTGACTAATTATTTTTATTTATTTTTTTTTTACAGTGTATTAGCTCCAAACAGCAGCGGCACGGTGGTGTAGTGGTTAGCGCTGTCGCCTCACAGCAAGAAGGTCCGGGTTCGAGCCCCGTGGCCGGCGAGGGCCTTTCTGTGTGGAGTTTGCATGTTCTCCCCGTGTCCGCGTGGGTTTCCTCCGGGTGCTCCGGTTTCCCCCACAGTCCAAAGACATGCAGGTTAGGTTAACTGGTGACTCTAAATTGAGCGTAGGTGTGAATGTGAGTGTGAATGGTTGTCTGTGTCTATGTGTCAGCCCTGTGATGACCTGGCAACTTGTCCAGGGTGTACCCCGCCTTTCGCCCGTAGTCAGCTGGGATAGGCTCCAGCTTGCCTGCGACCCTGTAGAACAGGATAAAGCGGCTACAGATAATGAGATGAGATCCAAACAGCGGTGTGTTTTTCTCTTACACTCGACCTTGTCTTCACAGCAGTCACAGATCTTGGAGGTCCACTCGTCTGAATCTAGGGACTCCATCACCGGCTGCGGCTGCTTAATCACCATCTTGTTCGTCATTTCTGCGGCTAACACACACACACACATCTGAGATGGCTGATTTTATTGCATAAGGACAGGAAATAAAGATCTAACAACAACTTTGTCAAAACCAAAAGAGGGAGCAGTTAATGCTACAGATGTCAAGTGTCAAAGATGTCAAACATCTTCACTATTTGACTTAGTTATTTTGTTCCACTATTAGCCATGGGGGGGGGGGGGGGGGGGGGGGGGGTGTTTAAACGCATGTTCCTCATTCCACAGTATCAGCCTCAAAATGTGAAATGTAGCAGAATTTCTCATTTTTTTTGTTATATCCTAAAAAGAAAAAAGGATTAAAGTGACAGTTTGATAAATTTTTCCAGCAACCTTGATCATTCAAGCTCCATTCTTGAACCGATTTCTTTTCTCAGTTTGATGATATTTGTACAGTGTCGTGATAGAGTATAACACACAAACATGCCGAAAATATGTGAACAACAAACTCGCATTAAAGTAATGAAACAAACACACATCTGTAGGTAATTATACAAATTGCTAATATGAGACATAATTAACTGCTAAGTTTAATTGTGATTAATTGGGGAGTTCTAACGATCTTGGCTGAAAACATTTCCACACAGCTCTCCGAACAGATTGATAAACGAGGCCTGTTGTGTTTAAATGTTTTCGCAGATTTAAGTGAACGAAACATTTATGCCATATTTACAAATGTTTCACAGATTTTCTGCGTGGACAGATAAATACATGAAACACTAAACAGCTGTAAATTACCAAGAGCCCACTAACGGCCTTAAAAAGGTCAAAATCTCCCAGAGGCGATGAAACAAATGACAGCTATGTGGTGAAAGAGAGCCTTGTAAATAAAACGTTCCAATAATGCAGCTCGGCCACTGCAGTGCTTCAGCCATCAAAGACACACTTCCTCCTTTTATAAGGTGCCATTACTTTCGTCCTCATTGAAACTCTCGACATTTAACCATCTTAATTTATGGATTTGTTTTGGAACTGCTTTATTTCACATTAATATGCAATGACGACAAGACTCAGAAAATCTTCATGAAATTGGTGTGTAACGTAAATAAAACGATTTAAACAGTGGAATCTGTTTATTTAAAAAAAAAAAATCACAATAACTCATCAGTGAAGGTTCACATCTCCTGGTACGCAAATTTACACAAACTCAGGAGCAGAATGTCAGAAACAAACCCACATTTCTAAACATTTGCTTGTAAAACACTGCAGAAATTGTGTTGTACCTGGTGGCTTTAGTTCAATTTAAATTCAACCTCAGGCACAATTTATAAGACGTTCGAAGATGTTTCATTCGAAGTTAACATTATTGCTAAACACAACAATTGGCAAACATATTGTATCAGAACATTCTAATTTCCATTTTTCAGGGTTTTAAGTAGGATTTTTGTTCCAGAGATAAAATTTGACCATTTTTTCCCTTTTATTGGACAAACTGAAAGTTTAAAAAAAAAATTCATGTGGACTTACTGTATCAGAGAAGGATAATTCAATTAACATTGAAACAGAAATATTCACAAAGGTTATATATAATGTCTATCACGCTTATATACTATATGGACGCAAGTGTTTTAGTGGAAAACACGCCACTCATATTTTTCATCCGAGCTCCATCCGGGACGTGGAGAACCAAAACCAGGACATAAATCTTGATTTGTCACTCGTGAGGAAATCAATTTATTGTTTTGATAAATTTGGGGACTTTGTTTGTGAATGTGTCGATATAATAAAAAGAAAAATCACACGATGGCTTGAAGATATGAAGTTTATCTTCTCGGGTTGAAAAACTCACATTTTTCATACGAAATACATCGCGGATCTGAATGATATATTTCCCAATATTTCACTCCAACGGCGTCACTCCCAGCGTTTTCACACTGACCAGATGCGCATTGTCAAAATGGTGAACCGGTTCAAAATTTAAATTCTTTTGATTAACTTGCTTGCTTTTTTTTGTGTGGATGTCTCCATATAATATAAACAACATTACACAGTGGTGCGAAGATATGTAGTTTAGCTTCTCGTGTTGAAAATACTTTGTTCACCACTTGAAGATCAACTTCATATCTGTGCACAAACGTGTAATATCCAATATCATATATACCCAGATGATGATAATAATAAAAAAATAAATAAATAACAACAACATCATTTACGTACCTGCATCAGGTGTGGACAGGCGTGTCAAAGTAAAATATATCACTTATTAAAAAGTCTCAATATAGAAAGTGTGGAAAGTTTTAATATCTGATTTTTTTAAGGTTCGTTTCCCCCTCACAAGAAACACAAAACAAGAACCTTAATTCCAATTAATCAGCATTTATCTTACCTGTAATCTGCTGTCTGAAATTCTCTGACTCGGACTTACAGCTGAATACAAACGCTCAGAACTTTATAGTCAAGAAATCAGCAGAGGGAAAAAAATCTACCTGAACCTGTCCAACCTGAACAGTAGGGTGCGGAGCAAAGGCGAAACTGAGTTATCATGGGAGGAACAACAGACAAGGAAATGGACTGACCTTCTTAATAAGTACCGTATTAAGATATGAAGTGACGTGACATTTTTAACGTCACTTGTTTCAGCTCACGGCTGGGTGCTGAGTGAGGAACGAAACCATGGTGATGAATTCAACATGAGACAGCAGAGGATGACGAAGATAAAAAAAAGAAACAAAAGATAAGAAAAAACACTAAACAGAATAAAACTATTCACCCCCCCCCCCAAGTGTGATCCAGCAGCAATTCTGGGATTTATTTATTTTTTATTATTATTTTTTTTTTACACTTTCACTTTGGTGTAATGAATTACCCACAATGCCATTCTACATCCAGTGACCATAGTGATGCTGTGGGATTTACCCCTCACTTCATCTTTGCCTAAAGACAGTGATGTAGCAGCACTTTAATACTTTCATCTGTCCAGCTTGGTCACATCCTCTCACATCCTGTACACTCTGCTCAAACAGATCAGCTTTCAAAGCGATGCTCAGACCTGCTCCCAAATAACTCAAAAAAAAAAAAAAATCACCATATTAAGTTCTCTTCAATCCACAAGCACACCTCACCATCGTTTAAGAAACAAAGCCTCAAGACTTCCCTCTGTTCTGTCAGTCAGGTGGTGGGATGAACAGCTCAATCACTCCATTAGTGATGGGAACACTCTTTCCAGCTCTTTTCACTGAGTCAGATCCCTCGATTTAGCTCACCAGTAAGAGTCGACTCATCGTTTCCCAAATACCTTAAGGCATGGATTCCCCCCCAAACTTGATCTTTGATTGTTGTTCTTGAATGAAATCTCACACCATCTTCAAGCGAACAAAACACTGGGCTGCATTTAAATAAATGGTTTTTTTTAAATAATTGCTCAATCAGCAAGGCACTAAATGAACAAAGTTTGGAGGGTTTGGGGCTGGAGATGGATGGATGGATGGATGGATGGATGGATGAGGTGGAAAATCCATACATACAAACATTCACATACACACAAAGTACAGACAGACAGAATGAATGAATGAATGAATAGGAAAAGAAAACAAAATGCATTATTTCAAGAAAGAAAGACTGATTGATTCACATAGGACTCGTCTCTCAATGTTCACCTAAAAGAATCGACTCAAAGAGCCGACTCATCCACAAACGACATGTGGGTTTTTGGTGATTCATTTCAGAAACCTGAAGTTCTGAGTTCTGTCAGTTGGACAGATCTTAGACCTGCAGAGACGTTTGTTTGTTTGTTTACAGAGGTGTGTAATGATGTGTGACTCACAGTAACCTACACTTCTGTGCCTCCACCACACTGAAGGATGATTCAGGTTGAGTTGAGTTCAGTAAACCACCTGCTGCTGCCACCTACCAGTGACATCTCTACCGGAAACCGGAAGCGATTGGAATAAAGCAGGTGTTATAAATTAGCTCCAAGCGCATGCGCATGTCTAAAAAACGAGCTCGCACGTGATGTGTTCATATCAACTGGTTTAGTTGAAAGTGTGTAATTAGTCGTGATGTTGTTCTTCCTGTTCACATAATCCAATACATATGACTGTTTCTGTGGAAAGTGTCATGTTAATTATTAACTGTATATTTTAACATGTAAAATCAGAATATAGCTTGCTCGAGTGACAGTAGGACAGGGGAGTTCACAGATTGTCCCACTTGTCTCAGTGAAACATTTCTGCTCACAGAAGCGCCACCTAGCGGCTTAAACGAGTTTAAACTGCTTCTGAACCACTGACGACAATCACGTGGGTGTGTACAGGCCGAAGGGATCACGTGACACTGGCATTTCAGTCTAAGCTTCGAATCACTGCTTCGTCGTTTTCAAAAGCAGGTTTTCCGTGACGTCACTACTAATTAGTCACCAATTAGGAGATCATTGATGATCGACATTCCTTCTGAATGGGTGGAGCAGAGATGGCAGGAAATGACGCAGGAGTAGGGAGTGAGGTGGAGATGGAGGGAGAGGACGCGGGAGAAACGAACAGTAATGATGGATGGCAAGTGAGACATAAAAGTAGAACTAAACGAAAGAAAAACAACTCAGAAGGTTCTTGGAATTCGGATATGGATAGTGTTATCAGTGTGAGAAAACCGGAAGGTTTTAAAGTAAAGCTCCAGTTTGATTCTCCTGGTTCTGTCAATCCATTGAAGCTGACTAAAGCTTTGAATGATAGTATTGGAGAAGTGAGTGTTAAACCCCTTAGAGATGGAAATCTACTGATTATATGTAAGGACATTGAGCAGCAAGAGCGTGTAATTAAACTAACATCCTTAGATGGAAAGAGAGTGAAGTGTTTTGCTTGGGGAGGAAAGAGAACAGTACAAGGAGTAATCACAGGGGTAGCAACTGACATACCAATTGAAGATCTCATCTCATTATCTGTAGCCGCTTTATCCTGTTCTACAGGGTCGCAGGCAAGCTGGAGCCTATCCCAGCTGACTACAGGCGAAAGGCGGGGTACACCCTGGACAAGTCGCCAGGTCATCACAGGGCTGACACATAGACACAGACAACCATTCACACTCACATTCACACCTACGGTCAATTTAGAGTCACCAGTTAACCTAACCTGCATGTCTTTGGACTGTGGGGGAAACCGGAGCACCCGGAGGAAACCCACGCGGACACGGGGAGAACATGCAAACTCCACACAGAAGGGCCCCGGGGCTCGAACCCAGGACCTTCTTGCTGTGAGGCGACAGCACTAACCACTACACCACCGTGCCGCCCCCCAATTGATGTTTTGAGTAATGTAAGGAGCTAAAGTAGTGAAAGCAAAACGGTTGATGTATACTAGGAATGGGGGCAAGCAGGAAAGCTTATCTATTATGCTACAATTCAGTGAAGAAGTGCTGCCAGTTCGAGTCAAGGTAGGATATTTAAGCTATCAGGTGAGGCCGTACATTCTACCACCGTTAAGATGTTTCAAATGTCAGAGATTTGGGCATGTGGCAGCAGTGTGTAGAGGTAAACAGCGTTGTGGCAAATGTGGGGAGGAAGGTCATGAATATGGCAAATGTAATGAGGGAACAAAAATCAAATGTTGTAACTGTGGTGGTGAGCATAGCGCAGCATATAAGGGATGTGAGGCACACAAACGAGCAGCTGAGGTACAAAGAGTTAAAGTGGAGGAGAAGCTCACGTGCTGAGGCTATCAAAAAAGTTAATAGAGCTACAAAGAGAGACAATGTTATGGTACAACAACCACCAATGAGGAGAGTGATGGAGCAGAACCTAAATCATGCAAATGGCCATACAGCAGATAAGATAAATGTAGGAGTGGATAAGGTTAAGTTTGTGGCCTTCCTTGCCGAAATAATTAACTGTTCAGCCCAAACTCAGAGCAGAACAGACAGGATCAAAATCATCATAAGGGCAGCAAAAAAATATCTTGATGTGGGGGAGATAACTGTAGAAATGATAAATGAGACACTCACTGCTGGATTACAAGATACACAGTCATCATGTACTGGTTTGTAATGGTCTTTATGATTCTACAATGGAATGCCCGTAGTCTTTGTGCTAATGGGCAAGAGTTCAAGAGTTTCATTGAAGAAATGAATGAGAAACCTCAAGTAATATGTATACAAGAAACTTGGCTCAAATCACAGTTAGATTTTGTATTATATGGGTATGTTGCTATTCGAAGGGACAGGGAAGGTGGTACTGGAGGTGGCATAGTTACCTTTATCCAACAGGGACTAGGCTATAGGGTTATAAGTGTAAGTAAAGAATCAGAAGCAATAGTAGTAGAGGTATGGATAGGCAACTCAAATGTGTGGATAGTGAATTTTTACAACCCATGTAAGAAATTAAGTAGAGAGATCTTTGATAGTATCATTGGAGAAGTAACTAATAAGATGGTATGGTGTGGGGAGTTTAATGCGCACAGCACTCTTTGGGGTAGTACACACACAGATCACAATGGTAATATGGTCGAGGAATTCCTAGAGGATAGGGGCTTGGTGTGTGTGAATGATGGAAGGGGAACTAGAGTAGATGTGGCAAGAGGATTGGAATCCCCAATTGACCTTACTTTGGTATCTGAACCAATAGCCAGTGTCACTAAATGGGAAGTGTTTGGAGATACCACTATAGGTAGTGACCACTATCCAATTATGTGTGAAATTGGAGTGGGGCATGTTCGACTGGAGGAGGTAGGCTCCCCTAGATGGAAATTAAAGAATGCTAACTGGACAGCATACAGTATGTTCAGTAGTGTTAAGTTGGAAGGAATAAACACAGACAATTGTAATAGCGTGGATGATTTTAATGGAATAATAACAGAAGTTATGCATTCTACTGCATTACAGATTATTGGTAAGGGCAGTGGCCATGGACAGCGTAAAATGGTTCCTTGGTGGACAGATGACTGCAAAAAGGCTATACAGGAAAGGAACAAAGCTTTTAAGAAAGTTAAAGCTACATTTTCTTTTAATGACTTAGTGGCATATAAGAAGGCCCAAGCAGTTGTTAGGAGAGTAGTTAGACAAGCCAAGCGACAACAGTGGCAACATTTCTGTAGTAAAATAGGAAGGGATATTCAAATTAATGATGTGTGGAGTATGATAAGGAAGATGGGAGGTATTAGAAGGGAGTTCACACTACCAGCTATAAGGTATAAGGATGAAGTCATGATCAGCAACGAAGACAAGGCTGAAGCATTAGCTAAAACATTTGTAAAAGTTCATAGCTCTGAGAATTTGACTCCAGAAACAAGAGCAGCTAGAAATGAAATGTTAAGAGATCACCCTAACATATTTGATAAAAAGAATGATGGTAATGGAGCATTGGATGTTCCTTTTTCCTTATTTGAGCTGAAAAGAGCCTTGGCTGGGGTTAGAGCAACATCCCCTGGTAAGGATGAAATATGCTATAAGATGGTGGAGTGTTTAACCCCTGAAGCTCAGGAGATAATTTTAAAACTATATAATAGGGTATGGGAATCAGGGACCCTACCACTGGCTTGGAAGCACTCAGTTATTATACCTATTGGAAAACCTGGTAAAGATAAGTGTGAGGCAACTAGCTATAGACCCATTGCCTTAACATCAAATATGTGTAAAATTATGGAACGTATGGTTACAGACAGACTAACATATGTGGTGGAAAGCAGAAACTTGTTTACTTGCCATCAGAGTGGATTTAGGAAAGGAAGGACCACCATGGACCCAGTTGTATGTCTAGAAAATGAGATCAGGAAGGCTCAGGCCAACAAGGAGCAAGTGAATGCAGTATTTTTTGATGTGGAGAAGGCATATGATATGCTGTGGAAAGAGGGTCTTCTCATCAAGTTAGATTCCTTGGGCATAGGTGGGAGAATGTATAACTGGGTGATGGATTTTTTAAGGGACAGGAGTATAGAAGTAAGGGTTGGGGCATCTCATTCTAATACTTACTCCATAGAAAATGGAACTCCCCAAGGCAGTGTATGTAGTCCTATTCTTTTTAACATTATGATTAATGATATTTTTTCTGGAGTTGATTCTAGTCTTGGTAGGTCATTATATGCAGATGATGGGGCGCTATGGGTCAGAGGCCGTAATGCAGCATTTGTGCAAAAGAAACTACAAGTAGCTGTCAATAATGTGGAAGAGTGGGGTAATAAATGGGGTTTTCGTTTCTCTGTTGATAAAACCCAAGTAATGTGTTTCTCCAAAAAGCGAGTTAACCCTAATGTTCAGATTACTCTTTATGGGCAGCCAATTAAGCAAGTCTTATGTATTAGATTTCTAGGTGTGTGGATGGATTATAAATTAACTTATGGAGAACATATCCAGAAGGTCATAACCAAGTGCAAAAAGGCAGTAAATATTATGAGATGTCTCATAGGAAGTAGTTGGGGTGCAAGTATGAGGTCTCTTAAGCACATTTATACTGCTTTAATTAGGTCATCCCTAGATTATGCATGTATTACATATGGGTCAGCTGCAAAATCCCATTTGCAGAAACTGGATGTTATTCAGGCACAGGCTTTACGTTTATGTTGTGGGGCTTTTAAGACTTCACCAGTTCCGGCACTGCAGGTAGAGGTTGGTGAAATGCCACTTTCACTGCGACGTCTACAGCTAAACATGACTTACTGGGCCACATTGCAGGGACACAGGCAGGATCACCCAACTAAAGCAGTCCTAGAAAAGTGTTGGGAACATGGGCACAAGCAATATAATAGTTTTGGATGGATAGGAGATGGTGAAGCTGAGAAGTTGGGCTTGACAAAAATATCTCTGAGCTGCACAGTAGCATTACCAGCTACTCCTCCTTGGTTATTCCCCATGCCTACAGTAGATTTTGAAATTGCTAAGATGTCAAAGCACAGTAACGAATATGGTGGGATGAATGCTATGGTGCAACAGTACTTAAGCACTAAATATAATGGAATGGTTCAAGTATACACTGATGGTTCAAAAGATCCAGACACAGGAAAGACAGGAGCAGCAGTATACATACCGGAGTTTGAAACATCACTTAAGCGTAGAACATCAGACAACCTGGCAGTCTATTCTGTGGAGCTGTTAGCTATTATATTTGCATTGGTCTGGATAGAAGATTCTAAGCCAAACAGTTTTGTTATATGTTCAGATTCCATGGCAGCTTTGGTCAGTATTCTAAACTTTCAGTCTTCTTGCAGGCTTGACTTAATATATGAAATTTATCAGAGTTTATACCGTTTAAATCATAAGGATATAGCTGTAAGTTTCATTTGGGTTCCAGCACATGTAGAAATACATGGCAATGAAGTAGTGGACTCTCTGGCCAAAAAAGCCCTTAAATTGAGTTTGGGTGATTTAGGTGTGCCATTAAGTAAAAACGAAGTTAAAACCATAATCAAAACTAAAGTAAGCAAGTTATGGCAAAAACAATGGCATACAAACACAAAGGGGAGATTTCTTCACAAGATTCAGCAGGTAGTCCCTTCAAAAAGGCAGGGTAACTGGAACAGAAGAGGGGAAACAATAATTACAAGGTTAAGAATAGGACACACCGGCCTTAACCATGGTCTCTATGTAGTAGGAAAACATAATACTGGTCAATGTGCATCATGCAACCAAATAGAAACAGTGGAACATGTTTTGCTACAGTGTCAAGCTTACAATACAGAAAGAGAAATCCTACTAGAAAGGGTCAAAGCATTAGGATACACAACATTAACAATAGAAGATTTACTTTCCTTTTCCACAGTTAAACCATTAGTATGGACACATATTATGATGTTCCTAAAGGCTACTAGGTTATTTGAGAGAATTTAATTTCACCTTTTTTTTTCTTTTTTTTTCTTTTCACACATAGTAAAGTAGGACTAAGCGTTGAAATCCCCATTGATGCTCCACACCCATAACAGTTGGTGGCGGTAATGCACCATGTTGGATGCCAACCGCCAATAAACATAAAGAAGAAGACATTCCTTCTGCTTATGAACGCTGCTAATTACCAGTCACGTGGCGTAGTGACTTACCAGTGTTGAAACGCGCATGCGCCATTTAGCTCGCTCTCTTTGAAATCCATTTTATCATTTCAATTAGATATAAACGCGTGACAATATTATTATTATTATGTGATGTTTGTGGAGATTTAAAGTGATTATGAATGTTATTCAGTTATTAGATTAGTTTATGGTTCTCTTTCTGTTGTTTGAAGTAGTTTAACATCTTTAAAAAAAAAAAAAGCCAAACCTTTAAATAACATGAACTTAAATGAACCTGCATAAGTGAATAAATAAAACATTTTATTGCCTAATGTTCTTCTCTCTCTCATCTCATTATCTCTAGCCGCTTTATCCTTCTACAGGGTCGCAGGCAAGCTGGAGCCTATCCCAGCTGACTACGGGCGAAAGGCGGGGTTCACCCTGGACAAGTCGCCAGGTCATCACAGGGCTGACACATATTATTCGAAAAGTTTCTACTCATAACCTATTTTTTTGTTAGTTTTGTCAAGATAAATTGTTATTTATATATTATACATCTGATCTGAAGTACACTGAAGGGGCGCGGCTACCGCAGGGTGCTCGAGCGCTGACGTCACTTCCGTGGCTAATGAACTGTTAGCATTTCCATACATGAGACTATTCACCCCAGTTATATTCCTCAGTTTGACTGCTTTGTCTCATTCCGTCAGCTTTTTACAACTGTCATGAAAATATAAAATAAATGTACTTCATGGTTAAAGTGTACTTTTCTTTATATTTCGCTTTACATTCACATCAGACTTCTGAAATATTACAATTTTTAATGTTGTGAATGCACATTCTAGCCAATAGGGCGCGGCTATTTTAATCACGTGATCATTGCTAATTGTGGTCAGGTGTCCAATTAATTTGTGGTTAAAGTTAACGGTTTCGAAAAAAAAGCAAAAAAGTCGCACTGAAGAAGTTTTGGGTTAGAAACAAAAATGAAAATGGAGAGAGAGAGAGAGTTAATTAATTACATCAACCAACCAATCAATCAAGTAATTGGACAAAGATGTGTGGATGGGAAATGTTCAGGAAATAGTGAGTAAATCTGGGAGGTTTTTTGCTTATGACTGCTGTACCACTGTTTCAGACAGAGCTGAGATTGTGAACAGTGTAGTGTGTATTATTGGTCTGTAAATGGAACTACTGCTGTGTAAATTGGTGTTATTGGTGTATAAGTGTGTATTATTGGGATGTAAATGGATATTATTGTTGTGTAATGAAGCAGTCTGGTATAAACCAGAGTGAGGTTCTCCTGAACATGAGCATGGCTGTGATTTACCTCCAGTGGTGAGGTAGTCTGGCTAACGCGATTTCAGAGCTCTGCGAGCATTTGGTCTGGCAAAGATATTAAGCCCAACCGTTTCCCAAAGCGCGTGGTTGACCCGCCTCCCTGAAATGCCTCAGTTTGCTACTGGTCGAAGCCAGAAAAGGCTGTGACGAAGCTTAAACCAATCACATCACTCTTTCCTCTGACGTATGTGACGCGACGGGGCTAACTGGTAGATTAAACTCTTACCGAAGCCGGTCGGGAGCAAGGCGAAAACGTCCTTCCTTTCAATAAATACCTCCAGGGCTGCTCTTTGCTCCGTTTTCAATGAGAACTTGCTCCATGTTCGTAATGTTTCTAGTGAATGAAGCGCTTCCGGCATAGATTCTGTAAACAATCTATGGCTTCCGGTCGCAGTTCTACTACGTCAGTGCCTTGAACACGCTTCTACCCAGGGCCGTTGGAGATGCTCAAAGTTGATTGGCTCCCGATTTTTCGGGAGCTTGGAAGAGCTGTAGATAGCTTGCCTTGCCAGTTAAGCTCGCAACAGGCCCTCGTGTTGCGTCACGCTTAGGATGGGCGGGCCCAGGCTAATGGTGAGGTGCTACAGCCACACCGATATTCAGTTCAACCAAATGACTGTGATATTTGTCATATGCAATATTTCTACAAAGAAGAAACTGATATTGGCTGACATTTTTGATACAATTTGGTCAAATGTTCTGTTTACTTTTTGCTCGGTTTGGGAAAATAGATCCTGAAGAAGTAAATCTCACTTTATAACAGGGTTCTTATGTAGTACGTATGGACAAGTCTGGAATTTGATTTTGGTCTGGATAAGTATGGAGAAAAATATTTCTGTTTCCAGACTATTTCTTGGGGTGGTGTAGTAGTTAGCACTATTGCCTCACAGTAAGAAGGTTCTGGGTTCGAGCCCAGTGACTGACGGGGCCTTTCTGTACGGAGTTTGTTGGTTCTCCCCGTGTCTGTGTGGGTTTCCTCCAGGTGCTCCGGTTTCCCCCACAGTCCAAAGACATGCAGGTTAGGTTAACTGGTGACTCTAAATTGACCGTAGGTGTGAATGTGAGTGTGAATGGTTGTCTGTGTCAGCCCTATGATGACCTGGTGACTTGTCCAGAGTGTACCCTGCCTCTCACCCATAGTCAGCTGGGATAGGCGGCTACAGATAATGGATGGATGGGTGTGCGTGATGACTTGCACAAGACTTCTCAGTTTAATATCAGTCTTATTGCCATGTTTTTTCTTCATATATGAACGCACGTGTGCACTTATGACAGAGACATAAAGACAAAGGGAGTGTGTTCTAATCTAAACTTGTGACTGATTTTACATTATTCTCAGTTCTATGTTAAGTTTTCAAAATGCATTCTTTTAATGTATGATTTTTTTTTTCCTTTAACACTTCAACAAAGAACTATAGCGTTTACTGTAAAGTTTTACTCCATCTAATATTCAGTGAAGCAAAGTCCGTGCACTTCTGGTCCTTTTTCTTTTGATGAGTCGAATGTCAACGTTAGACCCCGAAGCCGTTTGTTTTCAGGATAATGGCTGGCTGATGAACTTATTGGCTGGCTAGCTGACTCAGACAAAACCTTAATGGCTGCTGCAGCCACCAAAATGTTTATGGCTACAAATGGCTGATACTGGACGTCACTGTGTGGCATATATCCGGGCGAACGGATCAAACAAATGGGGGGAATAAATAGCAAATTACCACGGGTCCCCTGGTCTCTTACTTCATTGTAAATATAAATCTAGCAAGATTGTAGTTCAATGCTAATAATAAGCTAATCTGGATTGTTCGAGGAAGGCATCTAGCTATCTACTCTCACTAGCAATGACCAGTGAAGGACTGGCAGCTATCTTATTATGATGAAAGTAGAGTGGTGGAGTACTTTTTTTTTTTATCAATCTCGAAGTATGTGAAACAAACAAAAAAAAAAATACCTTTACACTTTCCCTCAGCAGCGGCAAAGAATGCAGCCATCTCGTCGATATCGGAGTCGATTGATGCTCTGGGTGGGTTCCCGGGTTCCCCAGTGTATCGTGGTAACGGTGTGAGGGGCGGGAAGCCAGACAGGTAGTCACAACGGCAAGCTTGTGGTGGCTCTCTGTGCTGTGATATCAGTTCTAAATCTCTACAGTGTATGCCTATACGTCTCTATTGTGTTACTACTAGTGTGTACAGTTGATCATGTTTGTGTCACTTTTCTTGTAGCTCATGATGTGGATAAACCCATTATTTGATGTACACAATTCTTAGTGGCTCAGCCAAATTTTATTAGATAGCGGCTCAAATTGGCTTACAAAATTATTGGCTGGCGGCGGCTCAAATTCTAAATGGCGGTTTTAGCGGCGCCTGGCGGCGGCTTCGGGGTCTAATCAACATCCCTCCTGTTACTGTTATAGATAGAAGGGTTCAGTTTATTTTTTTCAGGTTTACATGACAATAACATTGCATTTGTTTTAGCATTGCAGCTTGAATAAAATGCTGTGCGTTGAACTTGTCTGGGTTTAACGGATTTGTATGAGTGACAGGACCTCGCCATGGGGGGGGGGGGGGGGGGGACAAGAAATTTTGGGCTCCATCAGCAATTATTTGGCAACATACTAGCTTACATGACATACATTAACAGTTAGATTTTAAAATAGTAAACATTGTTCTTTGTACAGTTGGTGTCAAATTATGGTCTGAAAAATCATGTTTCGAAATGTGGAAAGTAAACAAATGCAGGTAAGATATTTTAAGTACGAACTTCAGCAGTCCAAACATTTTAGACTTGATACATCATCTGGATGAAATGAGTAACCAATCTATAATATTCTGAAATGTCCATGACCTATCCACATTTGATCAACCACTGGAGTGTGCGCATGGGTTGTTTAAGTCCAGGCTGTACAGTAGGACCTGGAATGATGTTACTGCTTGGAAAAAACTTCAACTATTCCTAAGTTGTGTGTTTATTTCCATGAGTGTCAGGACCAACTGATATTTTAGTGGGGATTAGAGTTGTTTCTGTGCCAGACTGGAACTAAACTTAGGCAGAGGGACAGTTATCAGTGTTGGACCGGGCCCTTAACTGTCTCCTTTCAGGAAGTTCACTTTGGTTATTTTAAACATCTTATGGAAGGAGTCTCCTGTATCAGTGCTTTAACAGTCCAAGGACAAGCTGTAGCTAAGTTTTTGGACATCTACAGGACAGAAGTTTGTTTGCAGTTTCTCAGTAACAGGACAAGCTGCAATTTGTTTGAACTTGAAGAGAAAATGGAGGCTGGTGAAGGAACATGGGTTTGTAACTGCTTTGACTGTGCACACTAACCCTGTTAAGTTTTGATGATCCAAGAAAGTTCCACTCAAGTTTAAGATCTGTTATGAACATCTTGTTACATAAACATTACATTGAGGTTTCAGGAGCCTCATTTTTACATGTTCTAGGTGTGTTCATGGTGTCCTTTGTGTTTGTGTGCAGTCTGCAAGTCAGTTTTCAGAAGAGTCTAGTTTCTGCTTATGCAGAGGTTGGTGTTTTTGGTTTTTTTTTGCCAAGGTCATGGAAATTACCCCCTCCCACACGCACTACAGCTACATTTACAAGAATTATTCAGTGAATGTTCATTATTCTAGATTAAGGAAACCTTTGTCGCAATTAAATGTGAAAGTTTGCATTTGACATTGTGCAGCCAGTAAGAAATGGAAGTTTCACATGTCATGAGTTTGAGGATAAATTTCAGGCTCCTGAACAAATCAGACCAAGTCTGATTGATTGCTAATGACTGAACAACTCAAATCATTTGACTTGCTCTCACTGAAACTTGACTTGCTTCACTAAGGTCACCACCTGTCCCCCCCCAAAAAAAAAAAATCCCCCACATGCACTGGAAACCGATCACCAGTAACTCTTGCCTAAAGAGGCCTGAAACCTTCATACTCTACCTTATAATTAACAGACTCCTTATTTTGCAGTGCATTTCATAAAGTCCTTACAAATAAGTCAAAACAAGATGTTAAAAACAAGGCATTAAATGAGGACCAGCATCACCTAGATATACAGGAAAAGTTCAATTTGTTTATTTACATAAAATTAATTTGCATAAAACATTTAAAAAAAGACTGTATCAGAACTGCAACAATATCTACAGCATTTCTCTTCAGTGCTGGAATTTCAGAGAAAGGAAACAGTACAAACAGTGTTGTGGGGTTGTTGGTGGGCAGAAGAGAATGTCAGGAATGCATCATTGAGGTGAACAAGGACAGTTTCTAACAAAGGTGAAGATTAACTTTTACGCTGAGGAATCACAAGAACAGCAAGGCTCCATAAAAACAGATCCTGGGCTGTGGAAGAGCACAGCAAAACTTTTTTTTTTCTCCAAAGAGTGACAGAGATGGTGGGGTAGTGTTCAAACTCAACAGCATCAATTTCTTTAAAAATAAAGGCTCCAGTTCATTCAGCATTCTGTATTTGGGCCTAAAGACAAAACAGGGGGACGTGACAGACATTACGGAGATGCACACTGATCCTGAGTGTCATGCTTTAGTACACTTCAGAGAAAAACTTTAATATCACAACTTCCTTCTGTAAAACATGGATCTTATGAATACAAACTTCACAACAAAAGGCACCATTAATAATGGAATAAACTAGTTTAAAAAAAAAATTGCTGTAGGCCAGTCAGACATCACCCTGATGTGCTGATCTCAGAAATGTTTGCTTTAAGCTAAATAAACTAACTGCTCTCAGATCAACCACATAGGAAAACCTCCACCAGCTCACTGCTGCTGTTGATTCGGGACCAAGTGGGCGTGGGACTGGCACTCAGACATACTCCTTGGTGCTGCTTGGGGGCCGGGACACTGGATATTTTGAGATAGATGACTTGCCCTGGCTCCTGGGACAAGATGCAGCCAACAAGCCACCACCAAAAACAGTGAGGAACGCTCCAGCCCAGGTGACAAAAATGGCCCCACCGAATTCATACCTGCAGAGAAAATGGACATGAATTAGGAAGGACAAAATCCACCCTCTGTTCCTGGTACAGCTAAAACCTGACAAGGGGTGTGTTCTGGTCCAACATCCTTCAACAACTAACAGGGACAGAGGTCACAGCTTTTATGTCCAATTGTGCTAGTTTTGGAATGAGGCTGCAGGTGGATGAAAATAAAGCCTCTTCTCCCCCCCAAAAGATAGTCACTGGCCTTCATAGTCTTATTTTAAAGCAAGACAGCGTTGTAAAATCACTTTCCGCAAAACAAAAGGGATCATGAAAAAGGTGCAGTGTCCATGCTCTACAGAACCATTTCAAATAAGGCAAAGGGGGATTATGGAGTTGGATGGATGAGAGGGGCATCTTGCAGATACTGCAAATCAGAAATGCATGCAAACCACAGTGAACTCTTTCCACAAGACATGTCTCCCTTTTCCAAAAACCTGAACTTTTCAGCTCATTGCCTGGATTTTGAATTGCACTTGGGCTGGAAACTGAAACACAATACAGCTGCATCAGTGAGCAACCCACCAATGAGAATAAACTGAAAGTCTCAAGGTCACTGCAGCGCCACAATGGCCAACGACTCAGATCTGTAACAATGTTCAAGTTCCTTTACTGAAACTGCACAAATCATTGCTCATGTCACAAATTTGGTTTCATCCTTGTAAAAACTAGCAACAGATTAGAATTAAAGTTGATACAGCTCACTAATAAAAATTGGTGGTGAACAGTTGATTTGGTCGGTCTGAAAGCACCAACTACACAGCATGTGCTGGGTCACATAACACCATAAACAGCAAAACTTTCAAAATTAGGTGACCTTAAGTACTTAAGCTAGTTAACCAACATATTGCTTTGTTCTTGTGAGTGAGGGGAAGGGACCCAGAATGTGGAATCAGCAAAGAAACAAGTCATGCTGTACAAGCTAATATTGCCAAGATGGAAGAATAACCAACACGAGCACTAATCACACACTCACTTTGTGTTGACTGGAGTGAAGGGACTGTAGAAATCCCGGATAATCTGGTAGGAGAAATACGAGCAGGCAATGATGGCACACAGAGCTTAAAACACAAAAAGGAGATGAAGGTTAGCATTGGGCTACATTACCAGCCATGCAGCAAAGACTTTAAATTTAACACCAAATCTGAAGCAGCATATAGCTCATTACCATGCCGAGGACACCGGTTAGCATGTCACCTAACTAGCATAGAATTTCTAAACTAGCAAGATGAAGTCTAAAATCTGTGCTACATCAAAGAGCAAGTTAAGATTAGAACTATTATAAAACCCAAATGATTAAGCTGCATTAAGTATTAAATATGTAAGAGATGCATTGTGACTAGTTCAAATAATTGTTAGCTTGATGGAGAAGCCTGTCAGCATAGCTAATGACAATATTTCATGCTCCATAATCATGTTAGTATGACAAACATGACTTACCTCCCAGCAGAAGGATGATTCCTCCAGTCATGGCGATGCGGGACTTCTTCACTTTGTCGTCACCACCACAGTTGGTGCACTTCATGCCCATGGTGGCCACGCCCAGTCCGATTGCAGACAGAAGGATACTAATGACCATCAGAGCACGAGTGGCCTGGAGAGCACCTACAGAGAGAGAGAGAGAGAGACACACACACACAAGTTTGACCTTGTTTTGAAGCCAGAGGCTAAATGAGATGCCACACCCTTTAGTTTTGGTCCCGTTCCTGAAACCAGATCAGCACCTGACACTCATCTCAGACACCAAGAGGAACTGTTCGTTAGTTTACAAACGAAAAAGTGCTGTGTTCCTGCTTTTCACATTTCACCAAATACGATAAACATTTGGCTCAAACGGCCATAAGCTGACGAGATACATTTCCATTGCGCAGAATCAGTCATCTGTCCACAAGTCACAAATCGCTACACAGAGTCTTGACTGGATTTTGATTGTTTTGTCTGGAAGATGTAATCAGTCTGCACAAAAGTTACTCCCTGGTGTTGCCAACTCGGCCAGTTAACAAGCTTTCAGGAAGAGCCTTACTCCAAGTTGAATGGATTTTGATTGTTTTGAAGAGCCAATTGTTCTCATGAAGAGCAACTCGGCTAATTATAAACAAGTCTGGTTTCTCATGGTACAGCTGTGTGAGCTACTGTGTCGTTGACACTCTGGTCTGCGAAACCAGTTTCAAAAAGTTAAGCCACCATCTTGGAAAATAAAACATGCTGCTTTCAGGGATACAGTTGAAGACAACTTCTTGAAACATTTTCCTCTCCTCTGAAGCATGTTGGTTTGTCTCATGTCGCATACTTTGTAAAGTGACCTTGCCTTGGGTGTTTGGATAAACTCATGAATAAATAAAGTCCTCCATCCATGACATGGTTCCATCTAAGATGGCTGGAGCACAGTCCCATGGAGCAACTGAAAACTACATTTAGTTTTAATTATTAAATGATCAAATGTTCAATTGGATCCTTCACTAGACAGTTTTTTTTTCCTCCCAATACATTAATATTACTTCTGCATAAGTGGCTGGGTGAAACAGTTCAAATTTATAAAAGATGACAGAGTTCAAGGTAGAGCTTTTTACAGGAACAATAACCCAAATGTACCCGTGGAAGCATGGTCATGATGTGCACATACCACTCAAAGGTCACCCAACTTTTGAAGAACTTTAATGTTGAGCTTGAGTGGATTTCATGCGAAAGTTAACACAAGAACCTCCAGTTGCTTGGGTTGAAGCCACATTTATTGACTGTCAACATTTAAGACATCTAAAATGCTATTCATTTTCAACTCTCCACCAAAATGCTGTATGTGAAGCATTTTGGTTTGTCCATACAGGATCTTTTGTTGTGGCTCATTTGAACACTTGCTCTCAAGAGGCCAAATCCCCTCCCCCAACTCTCTACCTGCACTCAGGTGCAAACCAGTTCCATCCAGAAGTCTCTTTCGAGAGCTAGCGAGTTCATCTGTTTGTTCTCTATATGGGAGACGTCATAGAACAGGTCTGACTGGTCCAAGTCTCACTGTGTGTGTGTGTGTGTGTGTGTGTGTGTGTGTGTGTGTGTGTGTCAGGTTTCGTTCTGAAGAACCACCCACCATGTCTAAAATCCAAGGGCTTTTTTCCCCCCTGCACATTTTCCATATCAAAATGGAAGCATTTAAGAAACAAATCCAATAAAAACTACCAACAGCAAGTCAGACACTGGAGCTCATTCAGAAAGCCAATTCTGATTCCTAACGGCGCAGTTTATCACAAGTGGCTCATTCATGTTTGTAGAAGTCATAAAAAGGTGTACAAGCGATAATGCCTTATCATTCTGATAGCAAAGTAAAACAAACCAAGTGTGAAATTCAATGGGGTTTCTGGAGCAACCACCAAATCCTAACTCTTGGATTAGAAATATTTAGAGGATGCTACTCATGACGAGGGTTTGTGCGTTTTCGCATGCATGGGTGCGTAGAGCAGCCATCGCCTGGCTGCTGTTTAACATTTGCATAGCTTAGTTTTTGGAAGAACGATGCAAATCTGGATGACGAAACAGACCCAGCCACACTTCCCCTCTCCCCCACACACTGAAATGCTGAGGACTTTCCGTGAGATGAATCGTCCTGCTGTGTAATGATTACTCAACTCACTCCATAACTCCAGCAGAGCTACATTCTTTCACTCCGAGAGAAAGAAACCTGGAAGTTTAAATAAAAAAAAAAAAAAAAAAACGCATACCAAGAGTGAAAAGATCACTCAAATTTCTCATAGCTCCATGCCCTTTTACTCAACACAGGAAGTGTTAACAACTAACTAAAGTACATGACTTTTGTTCATTTTCATCCTTCATTTATTCCCCTTCCTTTTTTGGAGCTGAATGTCCCCTTTAACCCTGAAGCACTGATGCATTTCAAACCTGACCCCACCCTCCTCTGAGGGGAAACAAGAGAAAACAGACTGTAGCAACCTTCAGGTGTATTACCTGGGGGTGTGGCTTAAAAATCACTGACTAAAACAAGGTGAATCGCAAGCTGTGTTGTTTAAGAGGAAAAAAAAATGATAAAATCCACTAGTGTACATGTTACTCGATATATTCATTTTAAGTAAATAAAAGGTGAGACCACTAATTACAAGACTGAAGTAAAAAGAAAGTGACTTCCATGACGGAGGAAGGCCAGTAGAAAACGAGTTACAACTTTGTTCTACAATAGTTATTTCGCACCGTGGTGAGCGGGTCTGCGCATGCGCACTGAAACTGCGCTTCTTCTGCTTCCAGTGAACTACCAGTTCTCCCTGAAGTGTTAAATCTCCAAGCGACTGGTTTAACACGCTCAGAGACAGGGTTATGAACCTTGACTGGAGAAACATGCAAGTCAAAATAAATATAACCTACTTTTAAAAGATATTCTTCAAAATATAGAATAAAGCTACAGTGAGCTTTTGGTGGTCCTCAGGAAGAGTTTTTTTTTTTTAGTTTACTATAATGTGGTGAGGCTTTTTTTCTCCTTACTGTTTAGTTGCAGCATGGAGTCGTAGATTTTACACTGGATCTGCCCGGTGCTCTGGTAGGCGCAGGACATCCACAGGCCCTGGTACATGGCCACGGCGGTGATGATGTTATCTCCCACGTAGGCCGACATCTGCCACTGGGGCATGATGGTACCGGCTATGAGACCAGCGAGCCCAATTACAGCCAGAATAAATCCCAGCAACTGCAACCCTTTATTCGCCATTTTTTGTCCTTCTTTCCAAGAAGCTGCAGAGTTTGTCCTTTAAAAAAAAAGTGAAGATCACCTTAAAATAGTCTCTAAAAAGATTTTTTTTCTCCTTTTTAAATCCAAACTTTCTTCCAGAAGTGTTACGGGGGAAAAATAAATAACTCAACACGACTTTAATTTCCCGTCTGAGCTAGAAGTGAGTAAAACACCTGTCCAGAGAAACCGCACCTTGATGAAGATCAACAAGACAGAAGGCTGCGGGAGCGCGCATTTAAAGGGGATGCGCGTGTGGGAGTCTGGGCAGTGGGCGGGGCTACGCTTCAGTTTCGCCCTCAGTCAGTACTGCTCTGTGATTGGATGACACTCCGGAAGCATCCAAAGATGTCACTGTATCGAGGATGACGAAAGTTTCGGTTTGAAGAAAACAGACAGAAAGACACACGGGGGAAAGTTTGAGGGTTTCCGACTCTTTCAGTGAATCGGATCATTTGACTCGGCTCATCCTCATCGTCTCCTAAAATTTCTCCGAAGGTTTTGCTTTTCTTTGCTGAATTCAATCGATGTCTGGCTGTTTCATCAAATCATCTTAGTTCCACAACCTAAATTTATTTACAACCCCGATTCCAAAAAAGTTGGGACAAAGTACAAATTGTAAATAAAAACGGAATGCAATGATGTGGAAGTTTCAAAATTCCATATTTTATTCAGAATAGAACAATCAAATGTTTAAACTGAGAAAATGTATCATTTAAAGAGAAAAATTAGGTGATTTTAAATTTCATGACAACAACACATCTTAAAAAAGTTGGGACAAGGCCATGTTTCCCACTGTGAGACATCCCCTTTTCTCTTTACAACAGTCTGTAAACGTCTGGGGACTGAGGAGACAAGTTGCTCAAGTTTAGGGAGAGGAATGTTAACCCATTCTTGTCTAATGTAGGATTCTAGTTGCTCAGCTGTCTTAGGTCTTTTTTGTCGTATCTTCCGTTTTATGATGCGCCAAATGTTTTCTATGGGTGAAAGATCTGGACTGCAGGCTGGCCAGTTCAGTACCCGGACCCTTCTTCTACGCAGCCATGATGCTGTAATTGATGCAGTATGTGGTTTGGCATTGTCATGTTGGAAAATGCAAGGTCTTCCCTGAAAGAGACGTCGTCTGGATGGGAGCATATGTTGCTCTAGAACCTGGATATACCTTTCAGCATTGATGGTGTCTTTCCAGATGTGTAAGCTGCCCGTGCCACACGCACTAATGCAACCCCATACCATCAGAGATGCAGGCTTCTGAACTGAGCGCCGATAACAACTTGGGTCGTCCTTCTCCTCTTTAGTCCGAATGACACGGCATCCCTGATTTCCATAAAGAACTTCAAATTTTGATTCGTCTGACCACAGAACAGTTTTCCACTTTGCCACAGTCCATTTTAAATGAGCCTTGGCCCAGAGAAGACGTCTGCGCTTCTGGATCGTGTTTAGATACGGCTTCTTCTTTGAACTATAGAGTTTTAGCTGGCAACGGCGGATGGCACGGTGAATTGTGTTCACAGATAATGTTCTCTGGAAATATTCCTGAGCCCATTTTGTGATTTCCAATACAGAAGCATGCCTGTATGTGATGCAGTGCCGTCTAAGGGCCCGAAGATCACGGGCACCCAGTATGGTTTTCCGACCTTGACCCTTACGCACAGAGATTCTTCCAGATTCTCTGAATCTTTCGATGATATTATGCACTGTAGATGATGATATGTTCAAACTCTTTGCAATTTTACACTGTCGAACTCCTTTCTGATATTGCTCCACTATTTGTCGGCGCAGAATTAGGGGGATTGGTGATCCTCTTCCCATCTTTACTTCTGAGAGCCGCTGCCACTCCAAGATGCTCTTTTTATACCCAGTCATGTTAATGACCTATTGCCAATTGACCTAATGAGTTGCAGTTTGGTCCTCCAGCTGTTCCTTTTTTGTACCTTTAACTTTTCCAGCCTCTTATTGCCCCTGTCCCAACTTTTTTGAGATGTGTTGCTGTCATGAAATTTCAAATGAGCCAATATTTGGCATGAAATTTCAAAATGTCTCACTTTCGACATTTGATATGTTGTCTGTGTTCTATTGTGAATACAATATCAGTGTTTGAGATTTGTAAATTATAGCATTCCGTTTTTATTTACAATTTGTACTTTGTCCCAACTTTTTTGGAATCGGGGTTGTATTTATTTTTTTTAAATCGGCTCCTCAGTGCGAGTCGACTCTTCATGTTCACCTAAGAGTCGATTCAAAGAGCCGACTCGTTCACAAACGACTCATCACGAACAGGAAATGCAATTTAGGCTCTGGTTTATTAATTAGTTTATTTTATTTTTTTTACTCTAGAGTTCATCACATCTGATAATTAAAGTTGACTCAGTGAAATAACATCAGTGTCTGCTCATATTGTGTTGCAATTAAAATTAATTAGGCGAAATTAAATGCAATATCTAGAGGCTTTAAATTGTCTCTAGCAGGATCTTATATTGTTTTATTAGGGACCTTATTGTGCATCATGAATTATCTCTGTAATCTCTGACACATGCTGGGAATTTGCTCAAAATAGTCTACAAATTGTTTGATTTTCAATATTCAATTTACAGCATTATATTATCAACTTAAGTTGTGTTGAATGTGTGTTTAAGTTTCATAAATATCAGAATTAAATTCATGGACATTATAATACAACTCCGAATCGGCTACAGCAGGTGCCAATACATTAGATCTTTAAATCCATTGCTACTGAAATGGTTTAACAACAGACATTGACATTTTGCATGATTTTATATTCAGTGATTTTTTTTTTCTGTCCCTCCTTCAGGACAGACAGATCAAAACCTCATACTGTAAAATTCTGATTCACATGTGTTTTTTTTTTTTAAGTTTAAAAATAAGCACTATTTTTGTCGGTTTCAGTGTTTTACTGAGAAGTGAGTCATTCGAGATAACACACCCAGTTCTTGAAACACACTGTGTGAACACAAGGCCACATGCTTGCGGTTGTAAGTTGCATAAGAATTGTTTTCCAAAATGTTTAGTTTCTTTTTTTTTATGTGACCGAGATGACTACGGCACTCAGGAATTAGCTTGTGATGATATCGCGAATACGATTGAGTGGAATTTACTGACTCGTGTTTGATAAACGTTCAGCATTTGGTGGGTTCTGCAAAAAATAACATTCCAACGATCATCTGAAGACGAAATGATTCTACTTTCACAAAGAACATGGTGGAAATGAGTGTTCAGGTTCACAGATGAACAGATGATTTCAGAACACAAACGTGTATTTTTCAGATATGAAAATCAAAACTTTTTGTAAATCAAAGAGACTGATTTTCATCAGCGGAAAAGCAAGAAGTTCCTTCAATTGTCTCTAAAATTGTCGACTTTTTTAAAAAT